>NC_031773.1:38244803-38257904 GCF_001522545.3 Parus major | reverse complement strand
GGCTTAGGTCTTAAGGTGGTGCTCACAGGTAGATCTCACTTTTCAATGGTCAAAACTACTGTCAATTCTTAGAAATGGCCAGCTGCTGGCTAGGAGACAAACTCCCGTCAGCCACCAGCAGTTTTAACTTCCTCAGGTGTTTCTCTTTGTTTTCTTAAATGCCAATCTATCACAACTGCATAAACTACTCCACAGAGAAAAATACAGTAAGTATCATGTAAAAATTAGAAGTGATAATGAATGTTCTGTTTTCCTCTACATAAAAACTCCTAAGCAGGCCAACCAAACCAAGCTTCACACAACTAAACCAAGTTGCTTCTAAATTAAAGAATTCTAAACATGCCATTAATCCACAATTAGACTCACTCTCTTCAAGGTGGGTGCCTAAGTAGTCATTGAAAAAGAATGTCCAAGCATGGCGCAAAAAAAAGGAAGATGTGATATAACAGTGTATGCAAATGAAATTCATGCCCTGTAGCTGTAGATGTCATCCTGTGTTGTGAAAAATTTTAATATGAAAGATTTTGTTTTCTGCTCTATTTGCTGTTTTGGTGTAGAAGATATAAATATAGGAGGAAAAGATGATTAATTTGTTTTGAAAAGCAATATATCCATTGCTTTATTTGCTGACCATCCAGAATCCCATTCTGACACATTTAAACTTCTGCTGACCATGATTTTACTTTGAGAACAGCTTCATTGATTTTTGGTCTGGCCTTAATTTGGGGAGAAAAGTGCCTAGTGTGTGTTTGGATTTGGTTTTGCTTTACATCAGTGATGAAGAAGGACAACTGATATGCAATTTGAACAGGAGTGATGTCAAGTCAGCATGTTTACTCCTGCTCTTCTTCCACTTGCTGAAGAATCATAAGGGTGCATTTAGGATTTTGAAGACTGAGAATTCTTTCTTGAATTCTTTTTCTCGAAGGAAGTCCATAGCTAGGATCTCTCTCTGCTCCTGCTGTCCTCTCTCTATTTTTCTAAATACCAGAGCAGCTGCTACTAATGGAGATGCTGCATATGTCTACAGTGAAGGACACAGCAAAAATGAAAAGGACTTCATAGTGGTGCAGATATAACTTATTCCAACTGTAACCATGGTTTCTTCAGTGAGTACTTCTATTGTTAGTACCTAATTTTGAAGGCAAAGAGGAAAACACCAGGTCCTTCTGATAGTAAGACAGATTTGAATCCAACATGACAGAATGTCTCATATAAGGAAGACACAAGACTTATGGGAGATATACATCTCTTCTTATTTCTAGAATGTTCCTGAATGACTAAAAAAAGTCAAATGTATGAAAACATTATATGTCTACTGGTTTCTTGATACTTTGTAGAATACTCTGAAATTACAAAGATTGGTTAATGCAGTAAAAAGATAAAATAGAACAATATACACAGATAGTTTCTAGTATGTTAATTAGTATGATATATGCTCTTCTAATATTTTCTTTAACAGGCAGTTTTGGATTAATTTAGGGAATTTTAACTACATTTATTCTCAAATAGACATTTTATAGCAAGTCATATTAATAGGTTTGAACGATACTTCCTTTCCTCTTGAAATTTTATCTGAAACTTGGAACACTTCATCTTTAGTCCCCATAAAAAATATCAACTTCAGATATAATGGTAAGGATTAATTCAATTAAGCATTAAAGGTAAAAATCAGTAGAGGAACTTATCAGAAGAAAAATAAACAGACATAAATACATCTCTATTTCCTAGAAGTATTGGCTACAAGATGTTAAAACCTAATATAGTAAGAATGACGAAAATTCAAGCACATGGCAAGCAAGAAATTTCAGACATAAAGACCAATAAGCAATGGAGCATCCATGTACATTATATATATAAAGTGTATATATATATATATATATATATATATATACACACATATGTAAGTATATATGAAGTATATCTATATACATATGTAATTTTTATGAATCTGTATTTTGAAAATCCCTGTCATAAGTTATGTATAAATTTAATGATTTATGAGTTGATTCTCTGAAAAAACGTCAGGGTAGTAACGGAGTAAGAAAATTTTCTCTCTTTACATACATACCAATAAAAGTCATGGCAGACTCTACCAAAATAATGCAAGTATTTGGAAATTCTGCCACAGGAGTTTCTGTTTATCATCTGGAAAACAGATCTGAGCTATGGGACAAACACTTTATACAAGCCCAGAACAGCTGAAAGACAGATGGATAGACAGAAGTATCTCTCTTGATTTTTTAACACTTGCATTTTGAAGGTAATGTTAAACAACACGCAGATGATGTATCTTCAGGCCAGTCAACCTGCTCTGGAGTTTACTGTTTATGTGGAGAAGTCAGGACAAAGGATTAAAGACTTCTCATGGTTTTTTTACCTTCTTCCCTAATTATCCCAGACTGAGCTCACAATCTCAGTCTCATTGGAGCTGTTTCCTCCAGGTTCAGAAGAACTAATCCACTCGTACGAGGAAAATGAAACAATATGAAGGAAGACACTTAAGACCTCAATGATATTTTTTTTCACAATCATCACTCTAGTTGTCCTTATTCTGTCTCTTTCATCCTCTCTACTCAGAAGTCCTAGTTAAACTACAGGTTTGACATGCCTATCGCTTCAAATTCCAGAGTCATAAGATTTCATGAGAACAAGTTTATTTTTAAACAAAATATGAAACTATCGGGTTCCATTATGCTGCAAAAGAAGCCTTGAAAATGTGGCTAAATGTAACAAATACAGCTGTATGTGCAGAAAACCTGAAACTCAAGTTCTGAAATCTGTCACAATGAGAGGAGAGGAGAGAGCAGACCTCAGAGCCCTGTGTTCTCTGCCACACTGTGCTTCTGACAGTGCTCATCCCACAGATGGGCATCCCTGCAGCTCAGCACATTGCCAGCACTAGCTGCTCCAGGGACCTAGCCACACTGTGGCAGCAGTGACAGCAGAAGACAAGATGCATCTCCAGAGCTAGAAAGGAGAGAAACCTCCTCAAGCAAATGCCTGTCTTTTCTTTAGAGGGGTCCTTCAGGAGCCATGACTTGTGCCAAGGCAGCAGAGGGCAGCTGCAGTGTAGAGCTGGCCTCGCAGGCTGACGGGCACAGCTCGCTCTGACACCTTGCTCGCCGCAGCACACCAACCTACGCTTCTCCCCAACAAAGCTCTGTCACCTCAAATGAACCCTCACTTGACACAACAAACCAAAAAAGCAAGTAAGCTGCATGTACTTCAGCCTCCTATTCTTTAACTTGTTCCCCATTTATGTGGCTCACTATTTAAAGCATTCAGTCTTTGTGTACAGTCAGTATGAAGTTATTTGTAAAAATAATGTGTGGTAAATTGGCAGACAAGCACAGTTTAAAATATAGGCAATCTGTTGAGTGATTTAGGCGAGCTGCCATAAAATTTCATTTCTTATATTATCATATGTTTAGCATTTTATGCAACATAGTACTTCAAGAAAAATGATAAACAGTAAAGATTCATTGAAAATGTCTTGTAGGCAAGAACACATAGGGTGACTGTCAGGGCAGACAGGGGGCTGAGGGAGAGTCTGGTGCCAGGGCCTGTCCCACCTCCAGCCAAAAATGGGCAGCTGGTGGACACCAGTGCAGCCCCAGCCCTGGGCATTGGGCCCATGGCCAGGCAGGGCAGGGCTGTGTGGAGCTGGAAAGCTGCTGATGTGCCACTGGGCCAAGGGCTGATGGCCAGGGGCTGATGGCCAGGGCAGGGGGGGGGGGAGGTCAGGGAGGGGAGAGGGACCATCAGGAGAGATGGTGCCTTGGGGTTCATTGAACTTTCAAGGGATTGAGAAATATCTACAACAGTCCCATTTCAACCTTAAGAAAATGAAACCTGTAACTGATATTGTATAATCCACAGGAAGAGAACTTTGTTGTATTTGTCCAGGGTGGAGCTGATAGTACTGTGCTATGGTGAGTTTATGAAATAACAGGATTTCACTTCCACTGGCTTACAATAGTTTGCAAATACCTTGTAATATATTTGGAGCCTGAGGGCCCTGGTACCTATTAGCAAATTTCTACTTAGATTACCCACTTGTTCAAATTCCCTAAAGACCCAGGAAACAACAATCATTTTCTATGCTGAGATAGTAATATGGGAGCAAACATAGCAAGTTTTAAAAAACATGAACAAAAGAGAATGTCAATTGGTTTTGTAATTGCAATTAAAAATTAAGCAGACATAATGAATGATACTTTTGAACACCTAACCACTGTGAAATCCCAGCTCTGCTGAGGCTAAAATCCATGACTATGTATGCCAGAATTTCATCCCAGTTCTTTACACCAGTATCTAGCATACAACATAATCCCTTTGTGGTGTTTTTCTGTATTAAAACCAATCTCAAGGAAAAAAGCAGGTCTAAAAAATATTCTTACTTAGTTAAACTCAATAGGTTTAATTTTTAATGAAAGTAAATGGATTTTTTGTTCAGATGTTTATTAACGTATTTTTAAGTTCAAAATCTGCTGAACCTTTCTCCATGTTTAAGTATATAATTTACTTTTGGCTGACATTCAGACCCCATGTTTTGTGTGTGTTCCACATGTATAGGTTTTCCTTTATCGGTAAAATATTTTCTATGCCAAGCTCAATATTTTTTTCAATAATTTTGTTGACAAGAGTACACTTGAATATTCTTTCCTCCTTTTGCCTCTGTACCACTGAAGTTCCATAGTAGGGAATTTCTCAGCTTTTAAAGATCTAATTATACCCAACCTACTCTTTAGGTCTGAGTTAAGTGTTAGATAAAGAGGTATCCCACTGCTTCTGAGAGGAGTCACACAAGAAAATGAGCTATGCTTGAAAAGGAAGCTGTGAAGGAAAACAGGGCTTAGTCTAGTATTCTAAAAGGGCCATACTGCATCGTGGGATGAAGACTGTCATTAAATATTTATTAAAGCAGTGGATGGGAAAAGAGCACCCTATATTTTGTGGGTGCTTGGACCTCTGAACTCTGTTGCTAGTGGTAGTCACGGGCTTTATTCTTCTCACTCCTTAGCAGAATGAGTAGTATGATACTCATCTGAACATAGCTTCATTTTAATTTGAAAATAACTGACTAATTGTATTAATCACCCTATGATGATAAAGGTTGTTTTTTTCTTCCTGAGAATAGTATGTAAATGTGCTCATCATTTAGCTACATCTCTCTCCTACCATCCTGTCTGGTGTTTCAAATAATTTCTTGTACAGAGATTATTTTTTAGTTTAAAATTGCATGACAGATTTTTATTTTTCATAGTAGTTATCTATGTGTATTAGATTTTATTTGCTTTTATCTCAACAAATTAAGACAAAGAGAAACTGACTATCTAGAACTGAAAGGTAGAGTAGCTCTTTAAGAAAATGATTAATAATCAATAATAGGTGTTAATAGTCATCTTCAGCTTTCCTGTAATAAACTGGAAGAATATTCTTGCCAAAATCAATCAAATGCTGAAAAAGTAGGAAGAAAAAAATCTACAGGTTACAAAGTAGACATGGAGAAGAAGAATGTGAACAACAAAGGATCATTTCCTAGGTGTGTGTGAAAATTTAATTCCAAAATAAAACATCTGCTGGTCACATTTTACAGTAAGATTTGCTCATTTTCATTACTTTCATAATATTTGTGATTTGGACAAATTTATCTGGTAATTTTCTAGAGATTTCTTATTGCACTGAGATTTGTAGGCATGGGGTTTTTTTTTAACTCTTGCGAACCTGTTGCTGGGTGTGTACAGAGGTATGTGCATGTGCATGAAATGTGTCCCAGGTCTTCAGCTGGGATCTGGAATACTGCAAACAATGTGTTTTTGTTCATCTCTGCTCTTCTGCTTGTCTTTCCTCCCCTTCTGTTACCTAATGGTAGGAGAAGTGTGAAGTTTGCCATATATATACAGATGTTAAGAAATCTTTGCCATGACAGAAAATAGTTTGAAATTAACAAGACAAATTGCTAGCAGCAGTGCATATAATTGGCAGAAAATATGACTCACTTGAAGGGTAAAACTTAAAAATATTACATATACACACATTTGTCTCTACTACTGAATTTCTAGATTGTTACTATTTTTTCTGTTATTTTTTGCAGATACTTGAAAAATATAGAATTAGCATTTTTATATTTTTCATTATATATAACAAGCATTAACAAGCACTAGAACTTATAAGCAACAGCAACATATTTGACAATAATGTATAATGCAACATATGTTGTAGAATAGCTTCCTTTTGTCTAATGTAATCCACAACAATCTAACATACAGACAGCAAAATAACGAGCAGGCTCAACATTAACTGAGTTTTGCGTAAATTTAAATTTGTAATGTTGCATATTTAACAGCACCACAAGCAGTCATAGTTCTCGGTTCATGGGTGGCTGAGTATTCCTGTTACTGTATCCGTGTGCAGGAAAGAGCAAAGCCAAGAGCAGGGTGTTGGTGTGCAGTTTGACAAGGTGAGAGGCTGAAAACCATCAACCCTCTCACAATGCAGTTAATGCTGTTTGGACCACACTGCTAAATAAACTTCTGGATGCAAGAACAGTTGTATGCCAGCCACTTTAATTTCTCTCTCTCTCTCTTCCCCTCTTTTCTTGTTTTGTTTTGTTCTTGTCAGTCTTTTTTATTACTACTTGAGACTGTCTCTCAGGTCTTGAGGGCAGCAAACTCAGCACGTATGTAATAAAATGGTTTGAGTATGAAAACACATGTGAGCACACGACCTACCAAAACAAGGAACTAGTAGTGACTTTCTGTGCTCCTACACCTTCCGCTGGTTTTCTCTTACTGATGACTGCAAATCTAAGGCTGTGCCACAAAGAGGTATGGTCCATATACTGACTTCTCTTCCTCAGTTTTACATCAATTAAGAAAATATTTTGTACAGAGATAACTCCCAAAGTTAGTCTCCTTTCTCTAGAAAAGAAACTGAAAATCTCTTCAAAGTACACGGTATTGTCAGGTCTAACAAGACTGTTAGACTCCACAGCAAACAAATAATTCCATTTCTTTCTCTTTTTCCCTCATTTTTTTTTAAAGGCCTGATTTTGTAATTAGCCCTATGTACTTAACAGAATCAATTTACATTGCCCAGAATTCAAGAAAACTACTTTCTTTTGATTCAGTGTAATTTCATTAACAATTTGCAAAAAAACCCAAAAAATATAAATATAAAACAAAAAAAAAGAAACAAAAAAAAAATCAACCCAAACCAAAGCAAAAAATCCCACAATACAAACCTTTAAAAAGTGTGAAAGAACCAGTACATGTATAAGGTAAATCTAAAAACATACCTTGGTGGAGAAAGGCATACAATTGTATTGTTACTGTTTTTGTTCTGTAAGCATATGAGTATTTTATTTTTAAAAAAAAAAAGAATGTTATTTTGCATATCTATGAGGAAGATCTCCCAGATGTAATACAACCCACAAACAACTCAGAATTGTTTAAAGCTTTTTTACACCCAGGCAGATTGTAGAGCTGGAATCTCCTAAATAATTGACTTTGCCTATTGACAAAGTAAGACTTTATTCTGTTGGCAACCAATTATCTTATGAAATTTTTTCGTAAGTAAGCACCAGGTGTTATCATTCTCTTAACTGCACCAAAATGGAAGGGGACACACTTTGGCTACATGTGAATGGTTAGAAGTTCTGTAGACATTTTTAAAGTACAGACAAACTTATAATTTTTTAATGAAAATTTAACTTTTGAGACAATGTATTTAATCTACGGTTCCTTATATCCTAGTCTCTCTGACAGCATTGATATTACTTTCAAGTAATTCACAAAGCATTTCCACTAACATCTGTTTTAACTAGTATCTCTTGTGCATTTTTTACTTTATCTTGTCACAGCCAGGTGGTGTACAATGATTTATCTACTTCACTGTGTTTTCTTGTGTGTCTTTGTTTTGGCATCTTTACACGCTGCTGCAATCAGCCCAGAAGCTACAAAAATCCTATGAGAGTCCTTCATTTTATTATTTTTGCTGAACAGATGAGATTTTTTTCAATAATGAAGCATTCTTTTATAATAAAAGAACATAACTGCCAACCCCTAAGCTTTAATTAATTCAAAATACAGACATGGAGTATTTGAAAACATTGAGAATCAGGACTTGTTTTAAAATTCTCTCTGTGCATAAAATCTGGAATGAGAAGTGGAGTGTGCATTTTGTCTTTCTCTGGCTAACCTGTCTAGCTGAGGGGCAATATGCACCACAATGCAGTAATGCAGTTTCCTGGTCATTGAAAGATTTTCATCCAGATGGATAGTGCTTTTGCAGCAAAGCTGAAAGATGATGAAATCTAACTAGCTCTAAAAGCTATCTCACTGAGATGGAGTCACCTGGCAATCCAGTGTGGAAATTCTGATTTGAATAAGGCTTTACGTGTCTACGTAAAGCCTTATTCAAATCAGAATTTGGTCTAGTGTCAACAAGTTTATTTATGTGTGAAGGAGCCAGGCATGACCTGAAACACTTCTGTGATGCCTCAACATCTTGACTTTTTCAGATGGGGAGGTTATTGGTCTTTACCTTCTAAACTTTTTGTTTGTGATGGAGCAAGAATCCAGGGGTGGACAGATAGACTAGTGGGGTCAGTTTGTTGTGATGCTGGTTGTGATGTCTGTTTTACTACCAATGGTATTAAAGGTTGGTTTGTTTCTTAATGACAAGATCTTCCAGCAGCAGCAGTTATGTGTCATGTTATTCTTTGCTGACTCCTCTGGTCAACATCTGCTCTGTGGTCCTTGAGCTTTGCTTTGGAATTAGCTCCTCCCTTAAGTCACACTATGTTATGAAGTGGATTATGAATTAAATTTCTTTTAACAAATGCATTATGATCACCAACTTAAAATGCTTAAAGTATTTTTAACACCATGATGCACTGTTTCTTGATTACACTTGCTGTTTTGATAGTCTGCATGTTTTACACTTTCATGGATTAAAAGGAAGCTCCATAGCTGAACAGTGTGCATATAACACAAATTTCTGTTCCACGTCTTCATTTCAGCAGCTTTTGAAGACATCAGTTACCCACTCAGATCTGTTCCATACCATTGCCAAAGCCTAATCTAGGGCACTTTGTAAAAACATGAAACCAGACAAAAATTATGCCAGAAATACAAGAGGTTTCATGACTCCATGCACTGTTTTGCTTGCACTTACATATTGAAGATAATTAATAAATAAATTGTATTCTGAAAATCTGATAGCACAGGTAGCTACTCTCTATGCAGCTGAATGTCAAGTTTCAATTTTTATGGTAATTAAATAAAATTTTCTATTATGGCATAAGTATTTCAATAACTGACTGAACTAAAATGTTTACTCATATCTTATGCCACTTTCATTGCAAGTGACACTTCTGCTGACCAATATGAGACAGAGTGGAAAGAGAACAAAGAGAACAAAATGATTGTTCTTGAACCCCCTTTTAGATCACCTAAAAAAAAAATATTTCCTCTTCATTTTCAGGTTCTCAGGCACAACAGAATGGGAGTAACTGGGATACTTAAGCAGGTCTTTACCAGCCCTTAAATCATGTCACCAGAGAAATCACACTAAAGGAGAGCAGTAAGACCAAAAACTTCCACTGGCCCAATCAGCCATCCTGTAGCTGCAAACTAGAGCCTGCCCTGCAGATCAGACTGAGACAGAAATAAAAACTGTCCTTTCCCAGCTAAGGACTTTCATCTGCACCAAAAGGTGCTATAAAACTCTCAGGCCTGCACTTTATTGACCTCTAATTTGCTTTGAACAAATCACATCTAAGCTAAAGATATATTCCTCCTTTGAACTTCCTCCCTATCAAATGTCTGCAATGAGAGACTTTTAAGTCTGCCATGTTGATTTTTGAGGCCACATATGGATTGTGTGTATGTGAGAGAGAGATAAAGGGTTTTTGACAGTCTTCTAGTAAAATGCAGCAATCAAGTTCACAGCTGAAATAGGTACACAATTTAAAGTGAGGAACTACAGAGGAACCCTTAAAGCTATGATAATATGCAGAGAACCTCTGGGAAATAAGCATGAACGCAATTGTAAAGTACAACTGAAATTCTAACTCAAATTACATTGGAATGTAATTTATTCACACAGTATTACATTTTTCCCCAGTCTTACCCAAGATCTCCTGAACTTCACTTTTGTGCTTCTTTCAGTCTCTAATGGCTTCTTTATCAAGGAATGACTAGCTCTAAATATTGCTGTGTGTTTGTTTTGTTTTGTTATTTTCTTCCTATGTAACATTTCTAAGACATATCTTCCTTCCTCCATGTTAATATAGAAACCTTATTCAGATCTTCAATATGCTGTAGTACCCATTAAAAGGTTTTAGAAATTGAAATGGAACATCATTAGTATGATTCAGGCATGATTCAGGAATCACTTTCCACTCGTATTGTGTTGACTGAATCACGTTTGCCACCATTACTTGCTCCTCAGTTTGCACTGTATGTCTTCAAAGTAACAGAAAATCTTTTGCAAATTGGTCTTCACCTCCCTATATGATCAGTTGTTCCTCAAGAGCATGGTGGTGTCCTCTTTTACCCTGTTCATAGCAAAGGATTTCATTATTCTCCTCCTTTGCTGGAGACAGCAAATGAGAAAGCCCCACAGCAACACTGGCAGAGGGAAGGAGGACAGCTTACAGATGTGTCTTTCTGACATAAGATTATACATTTTTTTAAAAGGAACCAGACAAATGGTAAGGAGGACTTGTTCACCCACTCACTGTATCAGCTATAAATTCCAGTTACTCAAACACCTGATGCCACTACATACATACACAAACACAGAACCTCCCAGGGCAACAGGGCATTTCACACTTCTGGGGTGATTAATGGAATGATTAGAATTAATATAATAGAATATATATAGATAATAGACTAAGTATACACACACACACACACACACACACACACACACACACACACATATATATATATGCATATATAGATAATACGCTAAGTACCTTTCACTACTAAAGTTGCCATGGAATATATTATTATGCTCATAGGCTCTTGACCAAAACTCTCCACTTAGGTTTTACCAAAAGGTGTCCCCTACTGTAGGGAGAATTCCTTTATTGTTATGAAGCCCAAATATATTTTTCCATCCCAGTTTTTGACGCTTTTTCATAGTTCTTCATTTCCCATTCTTTAGAGTTTTCTTCTTCCATCTTAGTGACCTCAAACGCCTTACATGCTTGAAAAGAAGAGGCTCCTCTTTAAACTGGTGCCACAAAGCACAGGTGCTAATTGGCAGCTTCTGTGCTCTGCAGAAACCTCAGTGCTGTGACACACAGTCCTTTAGCCACCTACTCACCTGTAAATCTGCAATGGAGAAGATGAGGGCAGCAGGTCAACTAGTACAGGTAGCAATGCTAATACCTTGAGTAGCAATAATAATCTTTCTGTGCTGAGTTTTTGCTTTAATGATTGAAAGTCAGTAGGGAGGATGGGCATGGGGAGCTCAGGGGCTAAAAGACTTCCAAAACTATTCTACAAGTTTGTAAATCATATGGCTGTGAAGGAGGTCTGTCTGCTATACAGCTTGCAAATAATTGCCTTCTCCAGTACATGGAACAGAAACTGGAGCATTTTCCAAGGTGACTGCTGAAAACAGTCGCCTTGTGTAAACATGGACAGATCTCTCACATGTCCGGCAAATGCTTTATGCAGGAAAATGCTGTTTGAAAGGGGAAAAAGGCAGGATGTCATCAGCATCACCCGTCTTCATCAATATTTAGAAAAGAATGATACTTCCATGCATACAGATGTGTTTTAAAAAGTAACAGTGGTGAGTTCTAGAGAGTTTCAAGTTGCAAACCCTGATCTTTAATTTCAAAGGGAAAAAACCCTTAAACAAATAATGTAAAAATCCCCATCAGATATGTGTCGCCCTGAAAACTCAGCTTCTGAGCTTGCTGACATAGTTTCTTAACTACTTTCCCAGAACAGTAACTGTAAACATAGATATGTGTACATTCCTTCTGTTACACTTCTTGTGATGGACATCTCTCATGGCCAGTGCAGTGGGAAAGTGTTATCCTGACCATCCAATCCCTGGCCATGGTCAGAAACCTATAAATCCTGGGAGGAAAAGTAAGTTTTCTGTTCTTTTCACCACACCTCAACCTGTGTCCATGTGATCTACTCATCTTCAGCAGCAACAAGATATGTCCTCCTTTTTGAAGAAGTTCATACCAGCCAGCCTGTGTGGTGCCTCCTGAGCATGACTGCTTTGAACGAGTGCTTTCTGAGTCTCTTACTTTTTCCTTACTCACCTAACTCAAAGCTCAGATTTGTGATAGTCATGCAGTAGAAGAATCTCATAGATGACAGCTCTTGCCCTTAGCTACAGTGGGATTATCAGGCAACTGCTCTAATGGTTTGTATGCTGATAATTAAGTCAAGACTATGATCTGAAATGACCAAGCAAAATGACAAAAAGCCACTTGGAATAGTGGCACAGGTGGAGAGGAAGAGTTATTTTTTTCTCTTTTCACCTACGTATTGCACTGATAAGCCAAAAACACACTCTGGCATGGCACCAGCATTTTCTTTGCACTTGTTTTTGAAATCTCCATGCTGACAACTCTTCTCAGCTATTTTCCTTACAGTGCAGATGTGTATCCTCCGTGCATTTATATTTCCCACAATACGGTGCCACACCTCCTGTGAAGCCAGCTCAGCAGCGAGCATCACTGAGTCTCAGCACGCTGCTGGCTGAGCTCCCTCCTCTATCCAGCACATTTCCACAGCACATGGAGAGACTTCAGGCTCCTGAAGCAACACAGACAACCCTTCACGGATGAAATTCTTCTTCTTTGCGGAGGACATGTAAACAAATACTGAAATATTTTTTGCAACAAAGTTTGAGTAATTGGCACATGCGCATCATCATCCTCAAACTGGGCTGAACCTAATTTCAAACGAGCACTGAAAACGCCGGCTGGTACTCGCTCATTCACAAAGCCCGGTTCCACGGGCACTCAACACTGTCCCATCTCACCACCCCTCTTGTCCTGCCTGCCTCGGGCCGCCAGTGCCAGGCTGTGCCAGGCTGTGCCGGGCTGTGCCG
>NC_031773.1:38109867-38244384 GCF_001522545.3 Parus major | reverse complement strand
CCCCGGAGGCGGCAGCAGCCCCGACAGCCCCGGGCGGAGGCGGCGCCGGGGGGCTCGGATGCCGCAGCCCCTCCAGCCCTCCCGAGCTTCCCGGGGGCCGCACGGCTGTGGGCAGAAGAATTTTAAGGGCTGAAGGCAGCGCTGTTCAACATCCAGGTCACGCCCTGGTGTCCCCTTTTTCCTTTTTTTTTTTTTTTTTCCTAAGGAGTGGGCGTGAGGGACTTAACGCCGAGCGAGCCGCGAAGCAGCGGCAGCAGCATCTGGGGAGCCGCGTGCGTGAGGCAGAGGAGGCAGACGCGATTACTTCAGAATTTATTTAAGGACTGGTGAAAACCACTGCAGCGGCTCCAGGGGAAGTCCCCACGCCGGGGAGAGCGCCCAGCCCGGCAGCGCCGCGCCGCTCCCTCCGCCTCCGCCCCCGCCCCGGCCAGGCTCCGAGCCGGGCACAGGGCTCCCGCCGCGCCCGCCCTTCCCCAGTGTGTCCTATTAATTACACGCCCGGACTATTGAGATTATGGCAGGTTTTATCCCTGCTTTCTCACGGCCGGATTACCGCAGATGATACGTTTTATTACGCTCTACGGTTAGAAGAGATGCCGTGGCGTTTGCTTGCGCTCCTTAAAGGACAGGATGCGTTAGCGTAGCGCTGTGGTGCTGCTCTCGCTGCCGGTGTCCCCGGGCGATGCGGGGCTGGCAGCGGTGCCCGGGGCGCGGCCACCACGTGCCGTGGGTGAGCGCCGGCCGGGGCTCTCCCGGCCCCGCTCCCGGCTCCGGCTCCGGTCGGGCTCTGCACGGCGCCAGCCAGGCAGCGGTGTGCCAGGCAGGCAGCGACGAGCCGTGGGCAGAGGATTTCTCTCTGTAAAGCAGAAAACCGCGTCTGCTTTTTGATCGTGCAGGCAGTCGTGCGAGCGTGTGGACTTCAGTCACGCACAGAGGCATAATTGGCCTGGGAGGTATCGAAGAACCAGGGAAGCCAGATACGGCTTAGTTAAGTTTAGCAAAAGATAAGAAATCAAAGAAAGATGCTTTCGCCCTGCCCCCTCCCCCTGTGATCGTTTGCCTCCAGCTGCAAAGATGCTGTTGCTCGAAAGGGGCTGCTGGAGCTTTAAGAGCCGCTCCCCCCCCTCCTGCTCCCGACAATGGTCTGAACCGAGCTCTGCTTCCCAAAGCAAAATTTGTAATATGCCATTTTTCCCATGGATGCTTCTCCTCTTGGCTGCTGACGAAGTGACCGAAGAAAATGTTGAGGTGCCAAGCAGCGAGACTTGCCGGAGGACGGGTGCGGGGGCTCGGGGTTCCTCGGAGCAACGCCTGTGTCACCATTGCTAGGAAGATGGTCCAGGAGTGCTCGGCTGTGTGAGTCCCCGCTCGAAGCCGGTGGAGACTGCGGTTGTTATTGATCAAGTGAAATAGCAGACGCCGAAATAAAAGATACTAGGTACTGAACCTTCTATTTCTGAGTTAGACATTTCTTCCTTAGACTCGATATCCTCGGGGGATGAGGTGCAAATGCAAAATCTAGCTGTCTGCCTCTTGCTGTAGTACTTGTGTGGTATTTAAATGCATTTCTATAATGGGAGTTGGGGGATTTCAGACTAAAAAATGTGAAACCAACCTCATTTTTTTTGGTTGTGGTTAAGGGAGGTAGGAGGTCAGAGGCACGGCATAAAGAACAGATGGTTGGAACGAGTCCTTTTTTCTAAGGTACTGTGTTGACCACCCCTCCTGTGTGGAAGGAGTGCAGGATGCTTCTGTTAAAGGTGATATCATAGTTTAGTGGAGACTGGCAGGTAAGGAGTTAACTAGGAGGAGGAATATGCATGTAATGCAACTCAGACAATAGGAAGGATTTTCCTTATTGGAATTACACTGTGCTGCCTAAGAGTCATCTTGCTGAGGATGTCTGAAGAGACATAATTGCAGTAAGAGCTGGTTTTATCAGTCACTATATCTATTTAACGATTTGGAAAAAATAGCTTGTAAATGCAAAATACTCTGAAGGATCCAATGAAACGAGTTTTCAAGCTGATGTCACTGTGGACAGGCTAGAATGTATGATAGGTAGATTTCTACTTCTTTTTCCTGCAGCAAAATTACAAGTAAGTTGAAATGACTCCTCAACTGTGGTGTGCAAATCAAGCATCAGAGTAAACAGAAAACAAGCTTTTAAAGCCAGTTATGGATAGAAAGGTGAGGGATTAAAATTAGATTTACATCTAAGGTGGTGGCCTTCAAGGTGAGCAAAATGAATGCTTGTCTAAAAGCCTTTGTCAGGCAGAAGCCAAGTAGCTTTGTGTCTTCTTATTCCCAGAGCTTCTCAAGTGAAAGAACTCCATCTGGTAAATTATTTCCACGCTAAATGAGATTGCAGAGGTGTTTGTTACAATATTCACTTAAATAAATAATTCCAAGACTCTTGGACAATTGAGGTAACAGAAGATGCCAAATAGGGTGGGGTTCAGTGAGAAGAAGGAAGACAACTTTTTCATTTTCAACCTCTATAGGATACAGAAATTTCATGTAGTTTTAGAGTCAGTGTTGAGGACATACTTTGGTACCTGGTCCATATATGATCATAATCAGAGAGAGATTAATATAAGAGGGTTGCTATCAATTAATTTATTAGTGGAGTCCCTCCTGAAAAGAAGCTTTATATAACTCTTAACCAAGGATGGCCATATCCTCTGCTCTGTGTTGGAATTTTAGCCCATTCCCTTTATCTGGATGTTTAAACTGAGCTGCAGAATGCCTAATTGAGCTAATACGGAGTTCACTCTTGATGGAGACATAATGCAGCTAATGCTATAGATTTGCTGTGACATTTTTGCATACAGCCTGAAAAATCTTAATGTAATGACAGTGAACCACATCTCTCCCCCTCTAGTAGGACTGACTACTTTCAGCAGTCGTTTTTTTGCCAGTTGAGTGTTGTGTGTTTAGAGGGGAAACCTGTCCATGGTTTCTGGCAATATAGTAAGTAATGGTCACATAACATCCAGCATGCTCCCTGGTATCACATAACAGGCATTTGTGATCTTTATGCCTTTGTTTGAAGGGAGTTAAAATGAGATTCGTGGCATGTCTACGTTAGTGACTTTTCCAACCACTGTACTGATCCAAACCCACTGAAGTCCATGACAGAATTGCCATGAATACAAGCATTTGCTGGATTAGATTCCATGCAAATGGAATGGAGAAAACATTGAATTAGGAACTAATCAACCTGGAAAAAGCTTTGTAATAGGTGGTGCAATAGATACACGATGGACAAGAAAGAAAATGTGTTCAGAGAACTTCAGTGTACTGCTTCTTAAGCTGCCATTGCATATGGCTGTGATGCCTGACACTCAGGTCGAGAGCTACTACTAAAATAAGAGTCTAGGTTTTATTTTGAATTAGAAGAGTTATAAAGTTATTACATTACCTAAAAGTCTATTTCCAGGGGGTGTTTATGGATTAAAAGGGAAGCAGGAATGTGTCAGTATCCTGCTCCCCCTTTAGAACCTCTCTGGGGGTTTGGGACAGTTGCAGGTGCTACAGAAGTTGACTATATGTTATAGTCCTTGCAAGTCTTGGGTGCTGTGGAGGCACCCTGACCATGGGAGTTGTAATGTCTGCTCTGTGGCTCAGGATGGATCAAAGGAACAGTGATTCTGTATTAAAAGTAAAATGCTGGTGACTTAACATATCTTTCATTGAGGGATTGCTTTACTTACATTCAGAATACTGGGTAAAGCAAGAAACTTCGTAGTGTAGTAGTAGTAAGTTCCATATCAATGGAGCTTTTATTTTTCTGTTTAAAGAAAGAGAAACACATTTGAAAAGTCTTACTTTTGTTGGCTTAGATCAGTCAAGCATAACTTTAGTTAAGTTATATTACTACAGGGCAAGTCAGCCTTTTTCTGGCAAAGAACACAAGCTTTCCTTCTCTTCCTTTGAATGAAGAGGTATACAGGGCACATTCAGCTATTAATGCCACCTCTTTAAGTTGAAGAATATACCACCTTGTCTATCCCTTTCTCTCCTCTTCTTTGCATGGCTGCATGGGAGGTGTTGCACAGGATGATGTACAGGAGAGCTTATTCAGTTATCGTGGACTAAAGTGGTCTTGAAAATATGGAAAACATGGGACAGAGGTGTTTAATCCATTACTTGCAGTTCTCAACACCCACTGGAAAGGAATTCCAGCTTCCTCAGTGTTCATTCTTCACCACCTGTGTTCCACTCAACATGCCTTCAGGCTGGAGTAGATGATCTTCAGAGGTTCCTTGCAACCCTAGGTATCCAGTGATTCTGTCCTATCCAGACAAAGCAAGGCAGCTGTCCACTCACTGGTGGATTGCTGTAGTTACCTGGCCTGTACCTCGCTTTCTCCTGATGACTGAGATGGTCAGCTCAGGTCTTAATTACCTGTTCCCCCTCTACTTCCATTCCTTCCCCAACTTCTTTCCTGCAGTTCTGTGGGGCAAAAGCCTGCGATCCTCTGGTGGCACAATGATCTGCAGTAGCTTGCCAGATGCATGGTTAGGCACCACTGGTATAACCAAATAGTATTTGAGGTATCAAGTCTTAGTAAAGAAATCCTAAGTAAAATTTTTCAGTGGGAATTTACTCAGTCTCTGCAGAGGTGCCTCCTTATGGCTGGGTACAAGTATCTGAGTTTACTCAATTCAAAACCATTCATCATTCCTTTGAAAAGAAGCAAAGTCTGTGTTTCTGGGTTCTTGGATTTATTTGGTGGTTGATTTGTTTGATCAGTTTGCACTTGCCCAGAGTTGGGTCAAGTGCAAAATGAGTCTGCTCACTGCAGGTTTGGAAACTAAAAAGAAGATTCAGTGTATTGTAATTTTCAGAAACTTAAGGAAGATATTTATGCACTCCAGTTTTGTTGCATTTAGATTTTGTCACATTACCTGAAATTTATAAGAGGAGTTAGTTTTAAATTGTGGCAAAACAATTCAATGTTTCTGTTTTAAACTTCAGAGATGGGATTCTAATGTTTCATGTACATTGTTGATTGTCTTTGCTTATTCTCCCTTTTTTGTCACTGCCAGCTCTGAATTCTTTTTCACTAATAGGACTCATCAAAGAAATGTAACTGTAATTGCCTTGTAGGAGTTGATAGGAATGTATGGGTTGATAGGAATGTATAGGTTAGGGAAAGGGATGCTATCTATGATGGGATAACAAATATCTGAACAGTGGAGCTGGCATGTGCAGACCAAGTGGAGAGATTAAAATACATGCACAGACTTGAAGATGTTTATGCATCTGATTTTCAGTGTGCATTCAGAGTAGAATGAGAAACAGCCTATTACACTGTATAAAACCAATTCAAAAGAGGCTGGAAGTCTGCATTCCACTCTTTGATTTTTCTGGGGCCATTCCTGGGCATATGGTTATATTCTGTCAATCATGTGACAGGCTGATAAAAACAGTTAGAAAATGTGGAATATCCAGATGTTAGTTTATGAATGTGCTTTGTCCATCCAGTAGTTATGGTTTAAAAAGTCAAGTTCTCTGAGGCTATCCAGTTTTTGGAGCAGTAAGAATGGAGAACAAAAAGGAAGCTAATGATAGTCCTTTCTTAATCTTGTTCAGTTCCATTCTGAGTAGAATTGATATATACATATTTAGTAAGAACTAAGAATACCTGAGTATTCTTGTTTTAAACTTCAGAGATGGGATACTCTTAGTTCTTAGTAAGAACTAAGAGTACCTGAGACGAATACCTGCTATGTATGCATGAATCTGTTCAGCTGTACACATATCATTAAGTCCAGGATGCAGCTGTCCTGTGTATATGAAATTTGATTAATGCATATGTAGGGAAAGATATCTGAGTTTTTTCAAAAGTTATGTAAATTCACAGATCAGCCACAAAAGTATGTGTGGCATGGTAGGTTCTGAAGTGTGATAGAAGTGGGCCTGCCAGTAACCTTGTTATAAGCCTTTTAGAACTGCAGCTTTGACTTTGTGACTGTGTCTCCCCTATAAATATGATTGGAAAAGGCATATATTTTTCACAGAAAGAATGACTTATTCTGGTTAATTTATTAGAGAGATCACTCAGTGTTTAATGATTGAAATCCTTCCTGTATGAAATACACTTCAGCTTAACACAGATTTATGGTCTGTGATAAGTGGGGAAGAGTAGGTAGGTAGAGTGATTCCTCCTAATTTCATTGTATGAAATATTTCAGCTGATTATATTACGAAACAAGACTAAAAATTGTTGGGGTGATGGAGGTTTTTAATACCCAAATGTAGGTTTAAAATTCAAATTACATACAAGGAAAATCAGGAATGGCCCTCTTCCTCTACTGGAAATTTTAAAATATAATTCAAGTTACTCAGGCTATCACCACATTAGTGATCAAACCAAACTGATCATAGCGATACTACTTTTGTTTTATGTTTTAGCAGGAATCCCTCAGGTGTTTCTGTCTGCATGTGTTGTCCTGGTTTGCATACACCTGCTTCTGGTGTATGCAAACTAAATTTCTTTCAGTGATAACTAAATTGGGAGCTGACTCTTAAATTTAAATGTCCTGATCCCATGTGTGACCCACATCATCCTGTGGTTAGCCAAAGGTTGACTAATACATACACACACCATCAGAAGGCTCAGGAAACATCAAGAGCTCTTGTAACCCTGTGACATAATTCACTTCCTATATAAAGATCCACATGCATATGTGCCCTTTTATTTGTCCTCAGCTTCCAATCTTATGCTACTAGACTGTGATCAGTCTGTTTGCTGACGCTCCTCCAGTGTTTCTGTGAAGTTCTTCCTCTGCTTTATCTGCCCTAGCTTTTATTGCAGTCCCTCTCAATGTCTTCTTTCCTTTTTTTTTTTCCTTCATTTAAAAATTCTTCTAATATTCTCAGCATTTTGATTCCTTTCTGCTATCAAGCAGGAAATTCATGAAAGGTGTAATAATGTCCTGGGGAAGTAGCTCTATTCTTCTGCATGTGCTTGGGAACAGTGTTAAATGGTGGCTGCCTTAGGACATTAAAAGCATCCCATGTGTTGGTACATATAAGAGTGATAAATGCCAAAGAAGTTTAAAAAAGGAAATCAAAAATGCTTTTCTAAAGGCAAGAAGACACAAATCATAGTAAATCAAACAGCACGGCATACTAGGTCTTTCATGAAAGGTTGTAAGAAATTTTTCTTTGGAAGCCCCACAGCAAACCTTCAGTTGATTGAGATTTTATTCCTTTTTTTGTGGCTTGGTGACCCAGGAGCACTCTGAGAAGCCAGGTTTCCTTCAGAGTTGTTTGGGGTCCTCATGGGCCCCCACAAACCATCTGTGTGAGGGCATGGTCCAGGGCTCCTGTATCTCCTGCTCCTTGCTGTTGCAAGAGCCCCTCTCTGTCATACCCTCCCAGCATTTCTATCTGGCTCAGGTTAACAGACTGCTTTGCTGTATTTCTCTCCACTCTCAGGGTGGGGGAGGGAGAGGATGCAAGTGGTTCCAATGGAATAATAACATTGATCTCCGAACTTCCAGAAAGTGATGTACATCACCAGGCTGACTGCAAGAACCGCTGTACCTTTTAAAGATTCTCCTGGGGCTGCGAGCTGTGGGAGAAAACTTCCAAATAGCAGCTGCCTACACCAGGAACTGCCCACCCATTCCCTGCCTTCTCTCCTGTCTTAGTCATAGCTAAGTTTGTTACTTGCGCTGTCAGAACAATGCAGTCCAGGGATTCAAAATAAGAACAATGCATGGCCCCCTGCCTTCCCTAAAAGCAACAGCTGAGAGGGACAAGATGTCGTAATAGTGCCATGAGCATTCAACTTATGGATTCCCTTGCTACCCCATAACCTCTTGCACATATGGCTTCCCACATCCCCATAATGACTTTAAGAGGAGATTTCCTATCTAGTTTGAATGCAAGGTGCTGAGGTAGCAACAGCTGTCCACAGACAGATTTCCCTACCTGTTCTCGCCAATGTTCCTGCAAAATTGTACCACTCTCACTCTGCCACAGCCAGTGTGCAGGGGTGGCAAATGCCCTTCACACCAGAAACCTGATCTGCATGTGTAGGACACTGGAAGTATATTCTTGAATGATGAAGCTTCGCTGATGAGAATCCCCTGGGACAAGTAGTGTGACCCATGAGCTGTTGATGATTGTGAGGCAGGAAGGGCTTGGTGACAATCCAAATTGTTAACTTTGGTGTTGAAGAATGGGCATGCAGAGACCATGGTCTCTGGCCACCTGGTGCATACCGAAAAGTTATGATTGAACTGAGCAAGTGGGAGATGGCTTTGGAATTTTTTAATTATTCCTTTGCTCACTGTGAACTTAACCATGCCAAACTAGTTAGCCGCAGGTGGGAGCTGAGCGGAGGCTGGCAGTGGCCCCTTGCTGAGTGCAGTGTACTTGCATGGTGTTGTGAGAGGTTCCTGGAGGCAAGACGGGCTCTCCTGGCTGGCATTCCATATCTCCAGGTCCGTGTCAACAGTGGACAAAGCAGTTAACATCAGCAAGCTCCCCCAAGGATTCCCAAAGCTTCTCCCTGTACATGAACCAGGGGTTTGAGATTTAGATAAGCTGAAGCATTGGACTAGGTGATGTTATTTGCTCTGCTCAGGACAGATTTAAGAAACAAACAAAAGTGATTCAGTTCCTGGTAACTCAATTTGCACAAGATATCAAAGGGATGTAATTAGAAGAGTTTCTAGTTCTTGACCTCTTACTGAACAAGCTCGCTGGAGATTAATTTCCCCTGAGGATGGAAATAACTAGATAGAAAAATAGATTAACCTGGCATTGTTAAGGCAGTATGATACTGGATCAATGGCTAGCCTGAGCTGTACTGTAGAATTGCCTAGAGGAGGACAAAATCTGGCAATTAGTGGCAGATATTGACATCAATACCAACAATTCAACAATGAAATTAAGTAAGAGAAGGGAGAAGAGGAACAATAAGGGAGAGTACAATTGCAGGGGAAGTATTTTCCGTTATTTTAAGCATTTTTTCCAAAACTATTAATTTAAAATATTCTGTAACCCTCTGTCTCTTTCCAGTCAGTCTTTAGTTTTGGGAAGCACATTCAAAGCCTTTGCTCTGTGGAATTAGTCACTGTATTTAATCTCTCTCTATTGACTATCTGATTAACACTGCGCACAAGTTTGAAAGTGGGAACAATGCAATAATCTACTGTGTCCATGTGACAGAGTTTATTCCTCTTATGAAATATCCTCAAATGTTTTCTCTGCTGAAGAGCTGTTCCTTGATTTGTGTTCTTTTTAAAGAAATGATGTGTGAAGTGATGCCAACGATAAATGAGGACACCCCGATGAGTCAACGGGGGTCCCAAAGCAGTGGCTCGGACTCGGATTCTCATTTTGAGCAGCTGATGGTGAACATGCTGGATGAAAGGGATCGTCTCCTTGATACCCTTCGGGAGACACAGGAAAGCTTGTCACTTGCACAGCAACGCCTACAGGATGTCATCTACGACAGAGATTCCCTCCAGCGACAGCTGAACTCAGCACTGCCTCAGGTATGTCCTTAATAAAGATTCTTTTTTTTGTTGTTGTTTAGGTTCACTAATTTTTTACTTAATACCACTTACTTTAACCCTAATCAGTATGTATTCCTTGAGGTCCAAATTTTGCTCCCATTGATGTCAGCTGCAGAACTCCTATTGAATTAATAGTACCTGATTTGACCTCTATGGGACCTCTTTTCATATTTAAGAATAGGAGTAATGCTGTTGACTTGAAGGAGAGCAAGATGAAGGCCTGTAGCTACTGGTTCTTTTGGCTGTTGCTCTAGCATTTACAACAGGTGAGGGATCATTTAAACAAAAGATCTAATGGTAGAAATAAAACAAAAAAATGAGGATGCTTTCTAGAGACTTTCCTGTATAAGGATTTCTAATAAACAACAAATAAAACTAACTTATGTAGGTTTAATAAGGTACTACACAAACCCGCAAAAACATCTGATACCTTCATATTTTAATTAAATTAAATTTAAGTATTTATATAAATGTCATTATCTGAAGTTACCCTAGCCTTTTTTAGGAACTTCAAAATGAACTACTTCAGTTAAAATACTCATGTGATATTGTATTTCAACATTATATGTTAATATAATTGGTTTTTAATATACTAGAATTAAAAGCAAAGAAAGATCTTCGGTTTGCTTATTGGGCCAGAGGTTGGAAAGATACCATGATTCAAAATTCAGGTTTTCTCCATGTTTTTTTCTTTGTGTCTCTCAGCTGTCACTTATTAGGGAATGTGACGATGAGGGCCTAGGGAGGAATTAGGACAGTGTGTGGATGGAATAAAGAGGTAATAAGGATGAATGAAATGAGTAAAAAGATTTTGAAGTGTAGAAGAGGAAAATGGCACTCTCCGGAATAGGGAACTGCAGTTTTTCAAGGGCTAACCTCATCAGGTAATTGAGATATCTGGGGATAGGACTAAATAAAAGAGAGAGAGAGACTGTGGAAGAACAGCATTAACAACTTGAGCATTAGCTCCAGACAGTAAGAATGACTGCAGCTGTCTTGGGACAGACAAAAAGGAGTAGCTATGATCTTGATATACTGTAAAATCAAGGTTGTTTTTTTTTTTTCTTTTTTCTCTTTATTTGTGGGCAGTTGAGCTTCTTTTGTAGAGGTGTCTCTCCATAGAAGAGTGGAAAAGAATAAGTGAAAGACAGCATAAATCCTTTATTCAAAGATTTATTGCTGGAAATCCGAAGAAGAGAGGACACTGTGCATCTGTGAAGTCCCTTGCAGTGTGTTGCTCAGTGTGCAGAGGCACTCTCCACTGAGCCATAGTGAGATATTGAGCACTAACAGGTGTTGAAGCCCTCATGTTTCTGTGTCTTGCATATGCAGAACTCCTGCTAAAATACTGAAGACTAGCTAAGGAAAATAATACTCAGCCTAAATGTCATGCAGAGCATTCTAAGGAAATGGATCACAATAGTATTTTATTCTTTATTTCTTCTGGCAAGAAATAAAGCATAAAATTATATTGTGTTACATAGTTTTGAATGATAGCTATATACCTAAAAGCAATTGACTTGTCAGGTGAATGCTTTGGTCTACCATGAACCATTAAGAATGTGTGTTTCAGGTAGCATTCATCCTTATATCTAAGAGAGATGTGGGCTTCCCACATGAGAAACTGTGTGACACACTGCTTATACTTTAAAACAGAATCAGGTTTTTTTGTCCATCAAATATGTTATCTAGATCTTCATATAAGAAATTCAATTCTGTAGAAATCTGTTCTTATAAGTACAAAACACTGGCTTAGTAATATAACATTCTAGTAATCGAGTCTTTCAAGAATATTATTTTCATCACTACCATACTATTTCATTTCAATTCTGAACTTGAGATATTTAAGAGTAATAGAATACTATTGAGATGTAGTACTTTTACAGTTTTTTGGTGTATGGTTTTATGAATGGCAAGCTTGCCTTGCTAACTGCCTGTTATAGCCTTCTGACAAAATATTACCTAGGACTTATTACCTGGTGGAGAGAAAACTACACTCAGTTTAGGAGGAGAATATATAAATATAAGATATTTTATAAGAAATATAAGATATTTTATAAGATATGATAATTATAATTTAGTTACAATATGGCATCTAATGAGTCTTTCTTTATCAGAATATATTCTTTTAGTTCTAGATCACTTGAATGGTTTTCAAAATTCGGTTATTTCTTAGTATTTACATAGTGCTTTGTGTGTAGAAACTGTGTATTTACACAATTCTATTCCAAAGCCTTTTTTTAGGACACTCTTTTTGCTTATTGTCTGTTTAACTGTTCACAGTGAAAAATACGTTCTGGAGAAATCATTACACTTGGAATAAATAGAACCTGAACAAAAAGAGCTTGAATGAAAACTTGAATGAAAAACTTGAATGAAAGCTGTTGAAAAATCTTGTCTGATGGGAAATAGGAAATCATAAATAACATTAAATAGGAAGCTTGTGTTATTAGTTAATGCTGTTACAGCTGTTAATGCTGTAGCCAATGACTGTGTCTTTAAGAATTTATACTGGTCTGCACTGAAACAGAACAATGTATAATTAACAATGTCTTTCAAATCTGAGTTACAGAAATATAGTTGTCATGCTAAGTACTATCATTGAAATAAATTTTATTTCCATTAGATAGGCACTCTTTATGAACATCTATGTGTAACTGAGAAGCTATGTTTAAGGAAGAAGGGGAAAAGTGAGCAGAAAATTACAGCTAGTCTAAATAAAATAACAGGGAAGGCTTTAAAACTTGTTTTGGAGGAAAATCGAATAATATGTCAAAAAGCTAACTTAGAAATATGACATGGGTTTAAATAAATAAAATTTTCTTTATACAAAGTAACTCAACATGACTCTTTAGTACTATACTTTTTAAATTGGGGAACTACAGTATCCCTAAAATGATATCTTTTGAAGTCACCTCATTTAAATTACTAATAGATGGGAGGTGTGTAAGGAAAAGCAATATAGTAATTAGTAAGGTAAGTAATAAAAGAGAGAGGAAAAACTTTCACTTACTATAGACTGACAGGATGGAAGGAGTGTAGTAGTAGTAGTTAATGGATTTTGAGATTAATTTTTATCAATTTGAGCATAAGAAGAAGCATGCTAGTGGAAATTTCAGGTGACACAAAATTGAATAGTCAACTAAGGGAGTATTATAATACACAAGAACAAGAGTAACGGAGGTGGGATGCTAGTGCATGGTACAAGGGTGAGAGCCTTATATCTAGCAGGTAATAAAAAAATTCATTTTAGGTAGCAGTAGTAAAGAGGGATAATATATGGTTTATAAATGGTGGTAGGCAGCCAGTGGGAGGTGGATGTAAAAAATGGAAAGTACAATTTTGAAATATGTTATGTAGAAGTCTTCTGTTGGAAGTAGGTAAATATTAAGGCAGTTGAACCAAGGGGTGGTTTGAACCTCATTTATCTGAGTTTTGGCTCAGTAGTGATTGAGAGTTAACCTCAAGTTGGAAGAGATTGAGAAAAACATTGCTAGAGGAAAGAGGAAGTAACATCTTCTGCCTAAAAAGACTAATTGAAGTTTTCTTATTTCTGGGGGAAACTGTCTTGAGAAGCACTGTGAGTGATTTCATAGATCTTCTTGAACAGACAGGAAGATGGAATGAACAGGTGAAGATGAAAGAAATATTTTAAGCCAAAAATAATGTTGATGAAGGAATAAATGATTATAGGGTACCATGAATAAAGATGGAACATTCATCAAAAGAAGGTCTTGAATTATGAAGGAATGGCATCTTTCTTAGACAAAGACATGGTGAAAACCCAAAACTTTTCAAGATGAAGCTGTTATAAAAGACATTATATAACATAATACCTTTGGTTAATCTGTGAACTTGACCCAGAGTACCCCTTCAGGTTCTTTATTTCAGACTTTAGTGTGGAGTTACTCAGAATCTAGCTCACAAGTAATATTGTTTATTCTTCCCAAAGCTGCCTGTTGACAGCGGAAGCCTCTAAGAAAAGTGTATTTGGTTCTGCACTGTGTGTTCCCCAATGATAGGAATTTATTGCATTTAGGTCATGACTCTTGAGTCCAGGAAAAAAAAATAGATTCCTAAATACAGTGAACTGCACTGTAATGAGAAAGCATAAGCACTAACTACTTAATAGTGTGTTTTTATTTTTTTGGAGTAAAATTAGGTCTTTTACTGTAGCATAAGAAAGAGTTCTACTAAAAAGGTTAGGAACTCTAACTCTGTTTTTGAGTGCTAGAAAGAGGAAAATGTTCAGGCACAACTTTCTCAAGCAAATTTAACCAAAATCTTCTCTAAGCTAAATTGTCTAGAAAATGTCACCTTGATTAGTTACCATGTAAATAAACTGGAAAGATACAGTGTATGTCATTGTAAGACTTCGAATGAGTATAAATGTACTATGATAAACGATATTGAACAACTCTTGTTTTTGGTTGTTTTATTGTTCCTTTTAGCCTTTCAGGAATAAGTTTCAAGGTATGAAAGATATTATTTATATGAAGATGTTAATAAGTTATCACTCTCAAGTTTATTTTGTTCATTAATAATGTTCTTGCTCAGTGATTTACTTAAAAATTGTTATTCACAGAATAGTTGAGGTTGGAAGGGACCTCAGGAAGTCACCTTGTCTAGCTTCTGCTGCAGCAGGGTTACTAAGAACAGGCTGCCCAGGACTGTGTCCAGATGGCTTTCCAGTATCTGTGAGGGTGGACTCCACAGCCTCTCTGGGCAACCTGTGCCAGTGCTCAGTCATCCTTACTGTAAAAAGTAAAAAACATTTCCTGATGTTCAGGAGGAGCCTTCTGTGTTTCCATTTTTCTGTTCATTGTATCTTCAATATAACATTACCAGAAACTCCTGCTTTTAGTGATCACCTGTGGTAGCAGATTTTATTTTTTAATGGCTGTAAATCTTTTCACATATTGATCATCAGAATCTGCATCTATGATATATCTTTTTTAATACTATTGGCTGTCACCAGTCAACTCATTATTTTCCATATGCCTTAGAATAGTTTCCAGGAGGATCTGCTCCATGATCTTGCTGGTTGCTGGGATGAAACTGACTGGCATTCAGTTCCCTAGATCTTCCTTTTTACCCTTCTTAAAAATTAGGAGGGTAATTGTCTGATTTTCCAGTCAGTGGGAACTTCACAAGGCTGACACAGCTTCTCAAATATGATGGATAATGGCTTAGACACTTCATCCGCCAGCTCCCTCAGGACATGTGGATGCATCTTATCAGTTGCTGTGGACTTGTGCACCTTCAGGTTCCTTAGATGTACATAATCCCAAACCTGCTCTTCAGCAAGTGCTTCTGTATTCTCCCAGTCCATGCTTTTGCTTCCTGCAACTCGGGATAGTGTGGTGGAGCACAATGTGTAATTTGCATGGTTTTAAACAGCTTAACTTACAGGAGTTGAATTCTTCCGTGCATGGGCATAAACCCTCCTGTCTTTAAAATATACCTTTTAAAACTAAAGCAGTCCAGATATGTTAATCTTTGGTGGAGATGATTGAATAATTTATACTGAGAGAGATGGTTGGAACTCTATTTTCTTTATTTTTTAAAACTTATTTTGTTTATTTCCAGCAAGTTTGAGTACATTGTGATTTGTGAATCAAAAGATTATGTTGAATCTCTCTGGTGGAAATCTAAATACCTAGTTCTAGTTGAGTATAAATTCTTTTAAATGATGCAATTTTTTTTCCCCCCTCTGCAATAGATATTATTTTCAGCACTGTTTGCAAGTATTTCTATTTATACTATATATACTATAGATAGTAGAATTGTTTGGAGTGTGAAACTGCAATACTAAAACTAATCCTTTGATATCTTCTGGTACCCCATAGATTTCAGCTAAATTGTAATTGTTAGCTACAATAATTCAGTAATAAAATAAGTAATAGAAATATAGTGACAACCATTAAGGTTTTATTTGATCTAATAAGATACCACTCATTTAGAAATGCTTACTGGAGGCATGATAGAAGGGAAAATCTAAAGAGGGAAATGTAATGACCTTGTTTTATTGAACCAGTTTATGTAATTTGATCAATGTTAACCTTTAATAGGATTGTGATTAGAGAATTTTGTTGGTAGACTTGCAGTTTCTTCCAATACAGCAAGCAATGAATTTTTTGCTGCCAGAGACAAGAAAGGTACAGGGAGAAAACATTGTCAGTAGGGCCTTATTCTGAGGTTGTGTTTTCTGTTTAGATGTGTGTGCATGTAGTGCATGGATCTAAAATACTGGCCTCACACAGATACATATATAGATACCAAAAATAGCCTGACAGAAATAAATATTAAAAAGATTTAAACAGATTTAAAAAGTAATAATTAAAGTAGATTTTGTTTATTTAAGAGCGGACATTTGCTATTTGGGTAAAATAATAGCTTGATCCACACTATTTTTCTCAAAACAGCTCTTGTTCCTATGATGAAAATGGAATGATGTCTTTTTTTCATGATTTCTTTCTGGCTGTGCTGAAGAACATAGAGTGCCAATGGCATCCTGTATATTTGAATGAATAATCAGTACTTTTTCTGAGGTTCTAAAAACAT
The DNA here is from genome assembly GCF_001522545.3 of Parus major. NCBI lineage: Eukaryota > Metazoa > Chordata > Aves > Passeriformes > Paridae > Parus > Parus major. Next base: position 38,228,275 of record NC_031773.1, on the reverse strand, counting down.
CCTCTTGTGAAGGACTTCTGCAAGTTCTTAATCTATTTTTTTTTCTAATCTTGCAAGATTTTCCATTTGTCTCAAATTTCCAGGGAATAATTTAAAAAAGAATTCCCAAGCAGTGAAATGGAGATCTGAGCGAAATGTGTCTGAGGTGAAAATGCCAAATTTTCTGTCTCAAAATCCAATGATACACTCTTTACTCGTGTAAAAAACTAAAGCTTGACCCAATGTTTGTTTCTATCTCTGAATTTCCTCTGTTTTATAATTTTGCAGGCTATTAAATATAAACATGTTAATTTTCAGGTGTTCTGAATCCATGCAGTTCCCACTAAAATCAATGCAAGTATCAAGTTTCTGTGACTGCAAAAATCAATTTAAATTACTGAAAACCAGAAATATTTTCAGAAACAAACTGGAACAATGTTTTTTTTTGCTAATTATCTAAGCCATTTGTCTCAATATACAAACATTGAGGGGAACATATTAAGATGTATTCAAAAAAAACCAGATACTAACCATAACTATTAGTTCTAATAGATTAAATATGGAAATACATATTTTTACAGGATTTAAATGTATAGAGGGGAGACAGAACAACTGGAAATCAAAGACAACCTGGGATTATAAAGTTGCAATGGTTTAAGTGCAATGCAATGCTGAAGTATTAGTTGTGTCCAACCTAACAGATGTTTAGGAAAAGTTTAAGGTTTTCCTTCCTCAGTAACAGAACTATTAGCATAACAGCACATGGCAGTTCTTTTTTCCACATAAAATTGAATGAAAGTTGTTTTCATAGTGTTAAATACCAATTTTATTCTGGTGGATGACTCATAACTAATATTATCTGATAAAGGAAAGATTGACAGTATCTGTGGTTTAGGTTTTTAGCTGGGTCTTCTCTGGACTATTTTTTTTTTTTAAACTGCCATCATATTCCCAACAGAGCACAGCTAAAGGTATAATTATACATACAAGTAGCAACCTGAATTCTTTTAAAGTATGAGTTTATTTCCTTGCTGTTGTGAAGTTCTGTATATTCAGGAGCATTTTGCAAATAATTTTAAGCAGGAGATTTTCTCAAAAGGTTTGCACTTCTTAATAAATACTTGACTGAAGAAGACCAATGTGGCAATCCAGCAGAGGAATAAAATGGGATATTGGAATATAATAACAATGGGAAAAAAGACAGAAACTTAAATATTTAGAGGAGGAGTAACATGTGTTGAATGCCTGAAGCAATCATCAAGACTATGTATTCCCATTTCACTCTGTATCTGCTTCATAAACATTGATATCAGTTATTTTAGCTTGAACCAGGTACATCAACTGCTACATTAACTATTGATGGCTCATAATCTGAATGTTTAAAAAGACATGCAGATGAAAATCTGAAAAAAATATAATGGTGTTGGTCAACAGAATAGAACACAGATGGTTATCCAAGTGCTTACAAATAAGCTGTTGCCATCAACATTATAGACACTGTAGTTTTAATAATAGCCATAGTCATGCTTTTTTTCCCCTAGTTTTCATGACAGCTGTAGTCATGTCTCTCAGTGTTTAAGAGGCATTTGGACAATGGCTTCAACAATATGATTTGACTTAGTCAGCCCTGAAGTGGTTGAGCATTAGAACAAGATGATTATTGTAGGTCTCTACTAACTGAACTATTCTGTCTTGTTATACAGTGAGGAAAAGCCAGAAAAAATAGTGCAATTTTATAAAGCTTAAATTTGATAGTTTACTTTTTGCCCATGGCCTTGAAAGTGGATGGTAGAGGCTGAAATGTCATCCAAGAACACCTTCAAAACATAATCCCTTCTTTTTAAGTTCTCTGTTAAAAGCAAAGGAAATGCAGAATATTTAAGAATTCGCTTTTATAAGTGTCGTATTCAGGCTTTCTTCTATCTTAATGAATAATTTCCCATACTAACGAGTATTCACTCAAAAAGATAAAATTATGTTGGGGCATTTATTTTTATTTCAAAAGTAGGGATAATTTAGTTCTTACTGAAGTGTGTAGAGTTTTCCTGTTGACTCTGAAGAAATAGGTTTGTTTGTATTGCTGGATACATATATTTCATATGATCCCCAAGAATCTGAACTTCTATGTACAGAAGTTAAGGGCCAGGTAGAGTTGTGACTTGATTTTGTGTAACGTAACATTTCTATAGTCTACTCAAGAATCTGCTCCAAGTCATCATTTGCTGAGTATAGCTTATCCTTTAAGTCTTTTTTCCTATTTTGGATCAGATTATAGGCTTTTTTTTCTTTTAATTATTGTCAGTGAACTGCATTCTTTACCATGTATGAGTTCTAAAAAAACCCCAATTATACTGTGACAGTTGATTTCTTATGACAGTCAGTCATCTGTCAAAACAGAAGATATTAAATAAATCTTGGAGACTTACAGTAAGGCTCTTTGTTGTGCGTTGGTTTATTTGAATTTATGAAGTAACCAAAATTACAGATTTGGTTTTTTGGGATTATTATTTTTTTTTTTTCTGATGATCATCTAAGCAGAAGGAAACCTAGAGATAAATAAAGGATCAATAAGGAAAGGGTAATGCACAAGTAGATAAGCCATGCTCCTGTATCAAAGGGACAGAATTCTCTTAAGAAGGGGTAGAGCTAAAGTCAGTCTGCACCAGAAGTAAAGCTCTAGGCCAGAGTTCATGAAAATCAGTATGCAGGTTTTCACACTTACTTCAATCAGTGACAGAGCTAGTCCTTAAAGAGCAAGTAGTTAAGGAACAAGTTGAGTAAGGGGACAGAAAGAGACCTGGAGGTGCTGGTCAACAGCAGCTGAACATGAGCCAGCAGTGCCCAGGTGGCCCAGAAGGCCAATGGCATCCTGGCCTGGGTCAGCAATGGTGTGGCCAGCAGGAGCAGGGCAGGGATTGTCCCCTTGTATTTGGCACTGGTGAGGCCACACCTCGAGGTCACAGAGTCCTGTGTCCAGTCCTGGGCTCTTCACTGCAAGAAGGAGTTGGAGGTGCTGGGAATGCCCAGAGAAGGGCAGCAAGGCTGGGGAAGGGTCTGGAGTACAAGTCCTATGAAGAGTGTCTGAGGGAGCTGGGGTTCAGCCAGGAGGAGAGGAATCTCGTGGGGGACGTTATTGCTCTGTACAGCTCCCTGAAAGGAGGCTGTAGCCAGGTGAGGGTTGGTCTCTTCTCCAAGACAACCAGTGATAGGACAAGAGGAAATGGCCTCAAGCTGAGCTGCGGGAGGTGCAGGTTGGACATCAGGAGGAATTTCCTCGCTGAAAGGGTGAATAGATATTGGGGTGGTCTGCCCAGGAAGATTGGGGAGTCACCATCCCTGGAGATGTTTGAGAAAAGGCTGGACCTGACACTTTGTGCCATGGTCTAGTTGACAAGGTGGTGTTTGGTCGTAAGTTGGATTTGATGATCTCACGTGTCTTTTCCAACCTAATTGATTCTGTGATTCTGTGATCAAAAGTGTTCCTGTGATTCTCACTATCAAAATAAAACTCATGAGTGTATCTGAAGTGCAAAATTCTGATTTTTGTATTTTTTTCCTGTCATAATGACAAATACCTTATAGGTATTGAACACTGAGACAGTTACTGCATTCAAAAAATAAGGTTTTTCATCTACTGGAAAAAAACAAAACTGCTTTCTTTAGTACTATGAATACAAGTGCTATTTGGGGAAATGTGTTTTGGAGATGGAATTTGGAGATTATACACTGAGTTTGTGTTTTTCTACTTCCTCTTCTTAATAATATCAGGCTGACATTGGAAATAATGAATATCCAAGACATTAAGATATGGTGAACACATTTACAATGTTTTCATTTCTCAAAGGTCAAGGATGAATACTATCTCATATAATTGGTGTTTAGGGCCGTTGTTGTATATCTTTGGTCAAAATATATATAGACAATGTTTCCGAACTGGTGAACACTAGGTTCATGAATAATTGCACCCATTAGATTAATTTTTCATTAGCAGTAGAATCTTGATATTAGAAATATTCCAAGAAAAAGTGAGGTATTTTAAGGTAGAAAATTTCTTCTTGTTCAATAATTGATACACATCCATACAAGATACTCAGCTGTAATTTGGTTTTCTCTTTGTGTCTGCTATAAACTAGCATAAGCATTGTCAGCCCAAACACATTTAAAATTCAAACTCTGTATATGTAGAAAGTAAATCAACTGACTTTTCCCATTTCTTTATCCTTTTTATTGAATATTCAACTACTTTCACTAGCACCTTTTCCTTTCCATGTAACTATACTTAGGCTCTTAGCTGTAATATAAATTTAAAAATCTACTGTATTAAAAAAGAAATCTGTATTAATTTTTCTGGAGCCTAATGATTTTCATGGTGGTTTACTACTACTTCTTGCCTCAACTGTGGCATTCTGTTAGGAGCATCCAGTCAACAGTATAATAGTAACTCACATATATTGTATATATTCCCTATAGAGGCTCAATATTTGGATGGTATGGACACATCTGAGGAGGTATTGTTTATTGAAAATTGTAATTTCAAACAATACTTTCAAGAAGCAGCACAATTTTTCACAAATTGAACTGTGCCTTTATAAATTTTCAGATTAAAAATTATTTATTTTTAAATTTATTATTTAAATTTATTTATTATAAAAATCTATTATTCAGAAATAATACTGTGCATGGAAAGTATTTTCATGCATACTTTCTAAGAATCAGTGAAAATTACTCAGGAACCTACATTTAAGTATGAAAGTTGATAACTGGACTTCCAAACCAAATAGTTACACAAGATCTCAAGCTAAATCAGAGTTGCAAATGTGTACATTTGTCATAAAATTTCTGATGGCACTATTTCATGTGGACGCAATTCTTCTTAATAAAGTCATGCTTAAATCTGAACCATACACTGATAGTTATAATCTATTTTTATATATCCATAATAATTTGTTTTCTTACTTCCATGTTACAGTGCTATGATAGCAAGCATTACAAGAAGATCAATAGCAATTTAAGGTAGTAAAACAATCAGTGTTCTGATCTTGTATGTTCGAAGAGACAGAAAAATAAATTCTTTATTGCTGGTCATTATTCGTATTCTCAGACATTATAGAAATAGAATTACTTTTGCCCTGGACAGGATAAACCAGAAAGTACTTATCTTCTAGAAGAATACTAGCAGATAGATATGAAATGTCTGAAATGCTGCTTACCCTAATCCAGTACTGCATTTTTGAGTCCTTCACCATGATGTCTCTTTGTTTTCAAAAGAGACCTCTTGTTACCTAACTGGCATGGTGTTAATGATGGGCTAGGACTCCCTTTAAAATAGTCACAAAAGTGTTTCTTCTACTCATAGTTTAGAGAAAAAAGAAAGATTTTACACTTACAGATGTTTTTAAGATCTATTTTCAAGATGACATCCAGATGAGAATAAAATTCTTCTTTCTCACTGGTTGTTTACACACACAAAAAGTATTCATAAGGCACTGAATGAGCGTAAAGCAGAAATTTTCTATGCCTATACATTAAGAACTAGTACAGCTTTACAATTCTTCATTTGAATTCCCAGAGATGGGAGAATGACCTCAAGTATAACATACAGGTAAGTGTTTCCAAGACCATAACCCCATAAATTTGTTTCTAGAGTGTTCACATACCAGCTGCTCACAAAGAATTCTTAAAGTGAGGGCTTAATGAAAGGAAGTAGAAAAGGACAAGCCCAATACTGATCTCCACAATGCTTTCTCAGACTTCTGTCATTTGCAGCTGAGGGCAAGCTTTAAACTTCAGTTTATATGCTAATCCTAAAATAGAAGTGTTTGTGTTCCAAAACTTATTTAGTCACTTTTGAGCTTCTTCCACTTACTTTGTTTTTTGGGTTTTTAAAAAATTTATCATTTAGGATATCACCAGCTGATATCCTCACCTCCACAAAGATCTAACACAGATGAAAAATCAGCCACAACAAAAAAGGGATTTAGGTACTTGTAAACATGCCAGTCTTGTACATAAATGTCTTTTCTGAATGCAAGAAATGAAACAAATATAAGAAAACATACCTTATACTAATTAATTACAAGCTACTGATTCAGATGCACTTAAAAACCTGAAAACAGATGTGACCACATTTTGTATTAAGTTACATTTAGCGGACTCATAAATGCAAGTGTTTTCCCCAGGTAAGGAGGAAGCATTAAAAATATTGATACAAATGAGTGAAAAATACTTTTGGGGTTCTCTGAACAGCCCTGCTTCTGAAAGGAGTAAGAGCACACTGTAGCTTGTCCTTGCAAAATTTTTCTGTTGTCACTTTTTGCGCAGAACATATCCTTGAGTAAGAAAGTAACCTGCCTGCTTTGTCTTTTTCCATGAGTCAGTTGTGACTCAGGATTGTTGTACATTGTCCTCCAGAAGTGAGATATTTTGTAAGTATAAAGTGTGCTATGTATGAAGAACTGTGACATAAGTCAAAGTCACAGTAGATATTATTAGAATATTTACATGGAAGGTTATACATCAGCAGAATTTTAAATGGTTTGTGACATCTTCTGTTTTGAAAAGGATGATGCTATACAGGCTGAAGTTTAGTAATATATTTCTTTTTCTGACAGGGTGGTAATTTTGTAATGTAGTGATACAAGCTGTATAATTTGTTTTAGCCACAATATCCCTCAGGATTCTTCTTTTAATTTCTATTAATAAAATCCATATTTGTCTCTATTGGAGACTTGAGGTTCTTTTCCCATGTCTGATATTTTTCCCAAAAAACTTGTGCAGCTTGTGCCTTCTGAAAGGAATTTTTTTTCATAACATACATACTTGTTGTGAACAGTTTTAATCACTCTTAAGAATGGGTTTACAAGCAGTATAGATTAAAGCACTGGTGGATGAGCATGCCCAGTCTTGGATGAACTGCCATTACTGAATGAGTTCTTACTGTAATAACAGATGTTCTGATAAGCAAGAGTTTCTATTAAAATTCAAGTGCTTCTGCAGAAAAAATTTAATTGATTTTAATTTTTAAAAAAATTACAAAAATAATGTCATTCCATAATCAAACTGTAAAATGTTATTAGTTATCTAAAACATTATTTTTTAAATCATACATTGCATTTTCCATGAAAGAGAAACTTTTCAAAGTATTTTCAGTCTTTAATGCCACAGTTTTAGAGGAATATTTTGAAAACAGTTAATCCAAATGTACCTTTGAAAAAGAATGTTTTTTAAAACATAGAATTCAGTATTGGCAGCAGAGGCTTCATTTTGTGAAGAAAAAAAATTATCATCTGAAAATTACTGTTTTGACAGCCAGTCCTATTTTTCAGAGCTTGTCATGACTAGGTTATTGTTTTTGTTAAGAAAAAGGAATTAGAAAAGTTAAAGACATTTCTTTACAGATATTGAAACAGTTTTTAATCTCTTAATGAAATGTTTATAATTTTCATTTATAAATAGTCTTCTGCCTTGAATCTGCCTATTTAAAAAGAAAGAAAAAATCACCTTTAGCTAGAATAGAATATTGCAGCTGAAATGAAAAGAAAATTTTTGGGTTTTTTTTTCTTTTTTTGTTGTCAGAGAAATCAGAAAAAAATCTGCTCTGTAGTGTAGAAGGTAAAAACAATCTATTAGAAATTAAAACAGTTAAACACTCAAAACAGCAAAATCAGCATGAATATGGTCTGTTACCATTGTCTGTTTCATTGAATTCTTCTTCCATATATAAATATGATGATTTAGAAAGAGGAGCAGCTAGGACTGACTAGCCACTCACACTCCAGTTTTGGTAATAATTACTTTAGGACAATGCCCACATATGTGGGTTTTTTGTCTTTTTTATGAGATGTAAAATTGATCAGAATTTCATGTAGGTGTAAAAATTTCTCTCTGCCCATTTCTCTTCTGTTTTAGTAAAAGGACACATGACAATAATTTTTCCTTCCACAAGTATTGCAGTTCCAACTTTATTTATGTTTGTCTCTGTTAGTAGCTTGTGAGAAAAACGATGAGAAAATATTATGGTATGGAATGATCTTGTTAGTTCTTTTTCTAAGGGCAAAGTATTTAGAAAAAATATGCTTTTATTTAATTAGTTCTTGTTCTGTAGCTTAAAATCACACATTTCTTCTTTCTAAAGAAAAAAAAATAATGCATCCTATATACCCTTATAAATTTAGATATTAGATTTATAAATATTTAGATATTTTACACCTGATTTATTTAAGAAACTTTCAGCAAATTATTTAAGGATCTTTCGAAGCCATCTGATCTCCTAACCCCTTGTCTCCAAAAGTAATTAATATACTGCATTTATTTTTGAGTCAAAGTCTAATGTCTGTTCTACTACTACCATGGTATATACTTATTTTTTGGATGGGAAATTAAATTAATATTCTGTTTGTGATTTCAGAGCTAATTGGCCTTTAGGACCTCTAGGAACTGAATAAGGCCATTTCTTACTAAGCTTTGTATAGAGATCTTTCAAAGCTTATTCTATCACATTTAGTTCATCTGGAGTTCAGCAATCTAAAGCAGCACCTTAGAGTTCCTTCCACATTTTGGGCATCATAGGAGCTGACAACCTTATTTGTCATTTCGTAACTGTGAGATGTTCAGTATTACTGAGCACATGGAGACAAAAGAAAATGAACAGAAAAGTTCACTGTAGTTGAAAGGTTTGCAACTTCAGCAAAGTGGTTGGAGTACATTGAGAATAACACATAGGATGGTCTCTAAATTCTTGTATTATGGCATTTTGGTAGAGTTTAATTTCAAGTAATCAAAGCAAGCTGTCAATTTACATCTCAAAATAGAACATGAAGTTTAATTTAACAAAGTTTCATACTTCTGCAGTGTTATACACCAGGTTAATAAGTTATGGAAATAATTAAGATATTTCTACAGAGCAGTTTACTCTTTTTTTTTTTTTTTTTTTCTTAATACAGTTTACTCTATGTTTTTGTTGGTAGGAATGCTCCTGAATGTTGAAATTCATTTGTCTATCTGTCCCCTATATGTCTCTTTCCATTCATAATTTACTGTCTCCTCTGAAAAACTGAGTATTTTTTCCTTATCTTGTACAGATAGATGTTGCTTCCATGCTTACTTTCAATAAAAAACTTAAAAATTATTTGCAAAAGTTAATCTTCATTTCTTAGGACTGAGCAGCAATTGCATCAAGGAGTGAGGAGACAACCTGCTGTAGATAATTTTTAACTTTCTTTGTTCAGGGTCACTCAGCTGGTGGAAACATTGCAGGAAAATTGAGAGTAATCTTAAAACTGCATTCAGTCAATGATGAACAAATTGCCTTTGTAGATTGCACATATGCTTTTCTTGTTCTAACCTGTCTCCTGCAAACAGCTGAGGACAATGAGTCTGTTCATTGTTTTTTAAAGGAAAAAGGCCTTAAATAGCCTGAAGCCTACATCTGACATGCATTATATGCGTAAAAAACTCCCCTTAACATCAACAATTGTTGTTTTTATTTCATTTTTAAATTATACTTATTTTGAAAGTGATTGTAACAAGTCAGAAACCTAATTAGAAAATTTCTTTTTTTTTTTTTTATTAGAAGTAAGAGTGGCCATGTTTTGAAAGAACAGCCTTTTTTCAGAGGTATAACTTGTGCTTATGGGATAAAAGTGCATGTACCGTTTTACTAAGTTACAGATAATGTAATCTTGTGCTTCAAACTACCTAGTTAAGAATTTAAATAGAGCAGTAAGGAATAACATTCTCATTTATTTTTACTAATTTAATCTGCAAAAGTAGTTTGAATACGAAATGAAAAATTTGAGACTATATGCTTGGAAATTTGTAAATGGGATGTAAGTACACACTGAGGAAATGAGTCTTGTAAAAAAATAGACTTTTCTGAGATTTAGAAAAGCTCAGGAGTACTTTGGTCTGCCTCTGATGCCCTATGAAGCCATAGGTCAGTCACCCAAATTTGCTGTTTATCAAACCTATAAAATGATTTCTTTTTGGTTGCTTTAAATGTTAAAGTTTCTCAGATGTACCCCACGCTTTAATCTATCTGGTCATTCATTCATTTCCCCTGTCACTAAAAAAACCACAAACTTCCATACACCATGGTGCACATTATTCTAATTTCTGGATATTGAACTCTCTTCAGGTATACATTGGTCTTTGAAAGAGAACAGCAGAGTAATATCCACATTACTGTTTGATACTAGACTGAAGAAGTATTTTAATTGAAGCTCTGAGAGGGCCTTTGGAGTAGATTATGTGGACATCTCATATGAGATTTCAATATCTTTCCTTGTTCAAAGATAGGAACACAGATTCATCAAGAAGCCTGTTTTAATAAAGCTTTTAAGCAATTTTGGAAAGGGGAGATGGGAGCAAATTTGTGTTAACAATTGGAGAAGGATAACCTGTGCACCAGCCAGGCAGGTTTAATGCTAAGTCTATGTGACATTAAGTGATGCTGAAACTTCTGATTTATGCTACAGGCAAATAAGCACTGTAAGTTTTATGGTGTGGAAACTATTCATGAGATAGCTAAAGAATACTTAGCAAGCTTTCCTCCTCTCACCAAGCTTTCTAAGAAAAACATTTGTATTGTAGTCTTTTTGCAAAAGTATTTTCTTTTTGCATCCTGCATCTGTTCTATTTAGGTGTTTTAAAATATTTGCTTAATATTGGACCATAGTCTTAAATAAAAGGAGCTGCATGGTTTCTTTTTTGAACATTACTTACTTTTAGGTTCAGCTGTGTAAAATTTCTAGCTGTCTTAAAGCAATAAAAAGAGTGACATATATGGTATACTAAAACAGTAGAGTAACTTTAGTGCTCTAGCAACACTGGTTAATACCAATCTGCATGGGAAAGTGATTTGCACTGCTATTAAATGGGTGTATTTAATATAGAAATTAATTGCACTGATGCACAGTCTTGCCAGATTTTTTGGTGTTTCACTTAGAATGCAAAAATAATGCAAAAAAAAAAAGGTAGCTTTGAGTTATATACTTGTGGCATTTATACCTCATATTTAATATTTTAAATATTAGCAGTCAATATTTAGTGTGGCTGTGTACTGTAGATATTTACTTCTCTATGATTTTTTAAAAAAATATAAATAAAAATGCAGTAGATGCTTTTTTTACCCTATGGATATATAGTGCCAAAGTGCAACAAGAGCTGGGGGCTCCTGGGGATTCAGGGATCTGCTGAGGCAGTGCCTGGCACCAGACAGGCGAGAGTACACATAAACTGTGAACTGTGAAAAGGTTTTTCCTGCATATGTTACTTGTTCTTTTGATGCTTTTTGATATGTTTTGTGAATTTATTATTTGAAATGGGTAGTTCAGAAGGAATTTCCCAATCCAGTTTTTACACTGACAGTTACATTCAAAAACTATGATCCTGGAGGTTGTGGTGTTCTGCCCATTTGACTTCAGCAGGATTCAAATACCTGCTAGGGCAGAGTTCTTTTGAAGAAGCAGGGGGCCTTGAAGATCTCAGACAAGTAACATTCATTGAAGTTTATGAAAACTTGAATGCTGTCCCATAGAGATATAATAGTCATTTGGCTATCTTCTTAAACTCTGCTAGCACAAATGTGGTGAGCCTAATTATATATGTCAGAATGAAAAAACAGTATAAATTAGTGGATTTTGTTAACCATACCTAATTAGGTTACAACTGAGGTTTGTTAGGGATGATAGTTGTTATTGAGATTCTACAACAAAATTACTTCTCAAGTAAAATTTCTTGAAATTACCTTATATGGGAAATAAATTAGTCATTAATATCCTATTGAACTTTATCACAGATGACCTTACCTAGTGGTTTAGAGCGTAATGATCTGGACATGTTCTTTCATTATAATTGAGATACTTCATGTAATTGACTGAAGAGATACAGTCAATTATAAACCATCTATGATTTTTACAGTTGTTATATCAGGGTTTTAGAGGCTGTCCAATGTGCAGATAAAAAGGGCATTTCATTTCATAACAAAAACCAAAATCCTAATGAGGCAAAATAGAGTCTTATTAGCCCAACAAATGATGTTTGATGTGTACTTCAATCTTTTAGAATGACTGCCCTTCCTTTCAAAGGAATTTAGATTGGTGGGATACTCTCCTAATGTGACAGATGTAATTAGAGAAGTGTACCTTTTGGAAATGAATGCAAAATTCCATTTTGAGTTCAGTGATTATATTTGTGAAGACTGTCTAGTTAATTTAAAGTTGCAAAGGTACAGCATGCTATTAAGTAGCAGTCTCGTGCATTTTAATAGTTGTGTAATTCTGAATCATTTATAGGAGGTAGTTAAAACAGATTCTGTGATACTATTAAAGGTACTTTTAATACAGTAGATTGTTCATAGCCCATTCATTGTCACCTTCCAGATATAAATGGGTAAACAGGTATAGGTTAAATCTCTTGAGGGGCTGGGTGATTAACCCAGTTAGCAGGCTCACACAGTCATTGCTGTAGCAGAGTCAGATGGGCACACATCAGTAGGGCGACTTTGTGTCCTAGTGGGACAGATTGCCCTTTTTCCTTGGGACATCTGCAGCATTCCCATTACTTCCCCTGACTTAAGGAAAAATGGCTCAGTTCCTTACAAGTATCTTTTGCCTAAATGCCTTTGATTCCTCAAAGACATTAAGCTTCATAGTTACCCAAATAAGCATAACCCAAGTTGTTACCCAAACCTCCAGTCTTCCTCTGTGAGCTCTGTGCCTCAAATTTCCCCTCACTGGCTTTAGGTAAATGCTCCTCACTGTGCTAGTAATTAACTCAGAATGTCCAGCAGCTGCAATCTCTGCAGCCAGCAGCCTGCACTGCTGCAAGTTCTTGGCAAAAGAACCTTGATTTTCATCTAATCATCATCTGTTTTTTAAAAAATAAAAACGTATAATTTTGCTTCATTGCTTTAATGCTGAAAAATACAAACCTGGTAAAAAATGTAGGTTTCTAGAGTACCAGATGTTATTTTTTTATTGCCTACAGGCTGGCCAACCGAGTATAATTGGCTGAGAATGTATTTATTTTTTGGCTTCTCAGGCTGCTCAGAGCTGAATGCTGAATTGTGTATGAGAGGTCATAGAAAGAGCACAGTATATTATGCTGTTTGTCTCCTCTAGGCAGAGCTATGCAAATATATGTAACTTTGCACTCTGTCATCTTTTTTCTGAGTGTATTTATTTCAAAAGAAAGTTGGTCTTTTCTGCTCTTTAATAATTGCTGGTAGTTCAGGTCACTTATCCTATGACTGCACTCACTAAAGGAATGCAGTTTCCTGTAACGTAAATCTGATTATGAGGATTGTTTCCATCTGAATTTGTTTTCCTGATTTTTTTTTTGCCTTGTAATAATAGTCACATGATACAGAACCAACTAAAAAGAATAAACAAAGCGGCCAAAATACTTAATCTACCTCATCACTAATGGAAAAGTCTTCAGAAAGTCTTCCTTCTTCCTAGAGACGAGTCTGTATCAGGAATGTGTGAGTAAATTTATCATATATATGTGCATAGTTGTCACAGAAACTCTCTAACTGGATGTAGCCATTATAGAGCCCTGGTGAAGAAGCTCTGGTGAAGTTTCTCTAAAAATCTTTTGAAGTATAGACTTAGGCTTACAGTAACTGTGAGTTGAGTGCTGTAGTACAGAACAGGTAATGTAATTTATGAAACACATGACCAGCATCTTAAAGGCTGCATATGATCACCAGTCAACGAGAAAACAGGACAACAAAATCTCAAAATTTCATCTCTAGTAAATCTCTTTTATCTAGGCTAGGATGAAGAACTGAAATCACTAAGTCAGATGTAGTACCATGCTAATGCAAAATGTGTCAAAAAATATTTTGAGATTTTTTGGAATTTTTTTATTCCAAAATTTATAGTCTATTAATAAGCTCTCCATTTCAAACCTGTTGAAATTATCTGCATTTTAGGTGCTAAAAGGATATTTGAAAAGTAAAAAAATAATTTACTGGATAAATTGAGATTCACAGTAGTCTGAAAAAAAAACAGATACAGGGATAACATTTCTACTTTCTAATAGATTCATTAATTTGCTAGCAAGACTTGTAAGGTGATGTAAGATACTAAGGAGACTTTTCAAGGAATTTTTTAGTTTCCTTTTCTTTGTTTCTTTTTTAAATTAAGCTTCTCCATGTTAAAACTGAAGACTTCAGCCTTTTTCAGTGTTTTCTCAGTGTTAGTTTACATTGCATACAATGCAGCTAAAACCATACTGCTTCAAAATATCAGGAAGGTAGGAAGAAAATACAGTAATTCAAAGTTGAGCCAAATGAAGTTGTAAACTGGACATATAGGTAAGAATGTCTTGATGAATGAAGTTTACGTAACAATGAAAGGATGGAAAATAAAATCATGCATTCTCAGGTACTGAAAATAGAAATGTAGAAGACTATTACTGAAAAACGACCCTTTGAAGTAACAAATGAAGTTTGCAGCTGATGGTGAAATGACATGATTAAACTTGATTATTTTTCCTTAAGAAGCTCTAAATCTAGGAGGGATCCCGTGTTATGATATTGCTGATAGCACTGGGAAAAGTAAACAAGAAGTGTGTTAACCATAAAATTTAGAATGCCTGTGAACACTGTGTGGTCATGAAAAAGAAATTTTTTTTTCTGTGTGTAATTAGTCTGTAAGTGAATAAAAGCAATTTATTCAGTCTTGAAAGTAATAGAAAAAACTGCTATAATACCAATATTCTGGTGAAAAGAATTTCATAGAAAATCACGCGTAATAATAAAATGCAGTTAGTATCTTAGCAACTATGTGAGTGAAAATCAGGATAGGCCTGCAACTGTTTCTTTGTTTATGATGATACATTGTGGGTAGGAAATTGAACCTGAACTTCGTTCCCAAAGGTTGTGTTACATTTCCTCATCTGCTTAAAATCATAAAAATGCAGACTCCAAAGTTTTGAGTAAAGATGGTGTGGCTTGTTCTAAAGGGCTCGGTAAGCTTCTGTAAAAAGAGAGATTTTACAGAAGTGTGGCCCATCACTAATAATTCCTGGCACAAAATCAGACGTTCACTTGGCACGCTGTGAAGCGGAAGAGCTGTGACAAAGGCCCACGGGGGAAGGACAGTAAAAGTATCGAGCAAACTGATAGGAAGTCACTCTGATACTTAAAGGCACAACTTAGAGCATTACAAAACAAAAACAATAAAACACCCCTAATGAACAAAAATGGTTCCTTTGTGGATCAGTGGTTCTTTCTGCTGTTGTTTTGTAGCCAGTTTGGTTTCAGGGCCCTGAATTTATTAATGTGTTCTAACAGTAATCTGTACGCACGTTTCCCTATTCTGTTCCTTTTGTTTCTCTGTTATAAATTATGTATCAGTATTAATAAAATAGCACTCTTCTCTCAAGAGCACGTTTTTAACACGGTGTGGGGACAGGGAAGCAGTAGAATGTGCCTCACACACAAACCCTGCTCCTGCCATCCCACTGTAGTTCATGTATGCTTAAAGCAAATCCTGTGGGCCTGTGTATAAATAGAAACAGCAGCTTCACAAAGTTGTTGTTTGTGGAATGAGAATATGACCTATTCCAGAGACACAAAATTGCCTAGTTTAAAAGGAAGCATTCTGGAAATTAAGTAATCTTTGACAGTTTGGTTATTTTACTGATTTTATATTATTATCTTGGATCTTCTGAGAAGTAAAAATGTTTCTGATTTGATAAATTTTACTCATTTTAAAACTGAGTGTAGAAGTAGCTGAAAAAGAAGAAATGAGCAGAGGTATTTGTGACATTACTGGTTTGTATCTCAACCTCACTGGGCACTTTTCTTCCTCAGATTGTTGATTTAGTGCTTTAAAGCCCATATCAACTGCTGTGTGACACACTTTTCTGCAGGTTCCCTTGCATTACACATTCCTAAGTGCAAGGGAAAAATGTTCTTTTTTCTTAGTAAAACTACTTCTGGCACATGATATATGCTTCAGTGCAGATGAAAATTTTGATATGTTTTGCTTCGGAAGTCCTTTTGCATAAGAAAAACAGTGTCTGAAAATGTTGTGAAGGACTAATTACCAGTGGAAATTTGAGCATGGCTGTTGATGGAGTGAAGAACAGTGTTAGAACTGAGTTGGAATAAAATCACAAGTGCTTTCCTAATTTTATTTTTTTTTTAAATTTGAAAAAGCAGACTTCTTGCATCTGACAAACAGTTGTTTGTATGTTCTGGGAAGGTGAAGTACAGGGCTGGCTAGCTACACCTGAGTGAGTTTGATGCCTCTGAGACACCAGAGGACAATGGCAAAGTGGTTGCCAGAGGCAGCAAACAGTTGGCAAGGGGAAAGCGAGACACACAGCTGTGTGCAGGCAGAGGCTTGGTGGGTGATTCTCAGAGACTGTGGCCTTGTGTCAGGGAAGAAGTTCACACCACCGAGTTACAGCTTGGGAGAGAACCTCTTATCAGAGAGTTTTCATGTCAGCAGGATGGTTTTGCAGACTACTTACTTAATTAGGTAAAGGAGATTTGAAGTAGAATTCTGTAGCACCTGAAGTTAATTTTTCTTGAAGTCACATCAAATTATCTGGAAGAGTAACAGAGTGGTAGAGAAATGGTTGTAGCTACTCTAATCTCAGTAGTAGGTTATAATTCCCTGCTGACTCCTATAGCACTGGTTACTGAAGTCTGCACGATACATCAGGAGTGGTGTTGCTGTGAGTTTCTTGTGATGTACTGGATGGTGAAGTGGTGAGATGTTGCAGTATTGTCACACTTCAGCCTCAACAGTGAATAATACAGACTTTTTCCTTGGTACTTCCCTGCATTAATGTTCTCTGTTTTGTCTCTACTTTGTTTTCTTGTGGCAGTGCTGATGTTTTCATTAGCTCAGATTAATTTAGCAGTGCTTCGTGCTGATCTAACTATAGTTACTCTGTTTTTCTCCCCTCTGCTCCCCTCTCCTCCCCTCTTTCTTTGAAAGAATGAATTTTATTGAATTAATTTGATTTTTTCCCCCTTTATCTTAATGCACAGATTAAGTGCATTTGCACAATTGCAGAAAATGTCAGATTTCCATGATCAGGAGAATGCAAATTGTCTATTCAATGACAAACTCCTTCATTCTTTCCCTGTTGTGTATTACATTAAAGCAATGGGATGTCTAGTTTGTCAGAACTATTCTTGTTTTAGTGATGTACTATCCACAAAATTACTAAGAGGAAGAAGGTAAGCTGTTTTACCTCCAGCTGTCTGCCTTTCTTACTTTAACAAGATAATACAAAAAGAAATTACAAAAACCCCATATTGGACTTACAGGTATGGTAATTTTTTCCTCAGATCTCATATGAGTTAGCTTTTCTAGCATAGCTAGTTTTTTATAAATCAGTGATCTGACAACACTCAATAGTGTTCAAAATCAAAACAAGTAGCATTTTACCTGAGGCTCTTTATTAGTCTGGATCCTCTTGTTTTTTGTTGTTTGTTCTTTAACTGGGGGAGGAATTTTTCAAGGATCTTGGATATTTATGTATGTTACCTGTCTGCACACCAGTCTTACAATATATCCCTGATGAGAATTACTGTGGTCACAGCTATTTAGCTGCAAACATATTTATTACAGTCTGGTTTTGTCTGTTTTGTTGGGTTTTTTTTCCACTTGGATCAGGAAATGTACACTGTGTTCTTCCTCAAATACAGTAGTATTTTAGTCATCTGCTCATTCCCACTAACACAACAGACTTATTTCCATAGGAGAATCTTTGGCTGCAGGAAAGAAAAATGGTCAGCAGACTGTGCTGTGTATTCCATGGCTGTCAACATTAAATCAAAACTTCAGTTTAATAGAAGCAAATGAGATTGGCCATCGTTAGTCTGATACTTTTGGTCTGAACTTAAAAGACCTAACTATTTTTATTTTGAGAGATTGATAATGCATTCTCAACAACTAAAAAAAATGTCTTTTAAATTACTAAACCCACTGGATAAAGATAGAATATTGAATCATAAAGTTATAGAATCATTTAGATTGGAAAAGACTGTTTAGCACATCGAGTCCAACTGCTAACCCAGCACTGCCAACTCCACCACTAGCCATGTCCCTAAGCGCCACATCTATGTGACTTTTAAATACCTCCAGGGATGGTGACTTGACCACTTCCCTGGACAGCCTCTTCAAGTGCTTGACAGCCCTTTTGGTGAAGAATTTTTTAAAAATACTCAACCTAAACCTCCCAATGGCATAATTTGAGTTCTTTTGCTTTTCTTCTGTTGGTGGTTACTTGGGAGGAGAGACTGACCCCCACCTGACTAAAGCCTCCTTTCAGGGAGATGTACCAAGTGGTAAGGTCTCTCCTGGGCCTCCTCTTCTCCACAATCCCAGCTCCCTCAGCTCCTTCTCATAGAATTTGTGTTCTGCACCCTTCATCAGCTCCTTCGCCCTTCTCTGGACACATTCCAGCACCTCAATGTCTCTTTTGTTGTGAGGGGCCCAGAACTGGACACAGAATTTGAGGTGCAGTCCCACCAGTTTATCTTATTAAAGATGGAGTGGGTGGCAGTATATGTTGAGATTGCCTGATAGCTTTGATTCCCTAAGAAATGCTAGTTTTGATAAATTTTTAGACACTGGAGTGCAGCTCGATTTTATTTCTCTAATACTGAAATAGTTGTGATTATCATTCTATTTGGCATGAGATATAGAGCTTTCTATTTCCCTTCTTCCTGCACATTTAAATATAGCTTGGTTTTCACTGTAGTTTAGGAGCACTAAATCTGTCTGTCAGCAGTGAAAAATAGATTATCATGGCCAGAACCTGTCTAAACAGATGACACAGAAATTCACTTTTGTTTGTTGAAGCAACTGGGGTTATTACACAAGAGAATAATTCCAGCTTTCTTGCAACACTGAAATGACACAAATTATAACATGGTTCTTGTGTTACTTTGTGAAATAAATACATTTTGACATAATATTTGCATAGATTCTGAAGTCTTATGTAGCAAAAATACTAAATATTTAATCATATTCATGTTATTCTATGCTGTCTGGAAGGAGAAAGCTACATGGGAGATGCTCTGCAATATGCAAGTTTGTGGTACTCAGTGCTGAGCAGTTGCTCACAGGTGCATGAGTTTCCTCACTTCCTACCACATTCTTTAACACATTCCAACTGTATCACAGATTATCATTCACGTTGTTGCTCTGTTTAGTGTTTCTTCCTATCACTAGAAGTTTTTGTCTTGAAGATGACTGTTGAAATCCATTTTTCTGTGTAAAAATTTTAGAGTGATGTATGCTGACATGCAGAAAAGCAGATTGCGAAGGCCTCAGAGACTAAGGACACTTGTTATCTTACTTACCAAGCCCTGTAAGAAAGATACAGCTTGTAACTGCCCATGTATCCATGTATTCCATACCATATCATACCTCCCCCCTCCCATATTTACTTTCCTACTATGCCCAGTTTGGTGACTTAGTTGAGAAGGTTATGCATGTGGTAGTCAAAACAAAGTTAAATAGAATTGGGAACCATGATGTAGATCTATTTATGTCAGAACTACCAAACAAATAATAAAGATAAATTATTGTGAGTGTATCTCTTCAATCTGAAAGAAAACTGTGTTTTAACCGTAGGAACAGTATTAGTATGGTGCTAATAGAACCAGACAGAGCTTAGAAATTCAGTCTTAAGGAGGTAGGAGGTCCTGGTGGTGATCAGAAAAGCCTCTCTAGTACAATGCCTCCCCCTCTTCACTGTTCAGATTTGATTTCATTTAATCAAGAACTTTTTCATGCTTCATTATTATACTTCCCTCCTGGTGAATTAGAAACAGATTTGGACTGTGAAAAGCTTTGTCTGTGTTTCTAATGCCATTGAGAGAATCTCTGACCCAATGGCCAATTCCAGTCTAGTCACACTAACTCTGAAATAAACTATGGATCCTTTCAGTCTTAACAGTGTAGATTAATGGTGAAAGTGCAGAATGAGCAGCAGAGCTTCCTGTCATTATAAGATACAAACAGTACAAACTGCACTGCAGATGAAGTAATTCGTACAGCTATGTCATACACTGGCTTTGCATTGTTCTCCCCTTACCCCTCCCTGACTGTAAATTGCACTGACAGACTCAGAAGCGGACATCAGAGTCACCTATGTGCTTCCTGCCTTACAGGGAGGGATTCAGTTGGATCCAGTGTTCTGCCTTCTAAACGGGATGTGAGGGATGATCACACACATATGAGAGCAGTATGTGCTGCTCCTCTGCCTTGTGCTGATTCCGATGCTGCCAATGTGGATTTTAAAAGAAATAACTGCCCACTCTGCAGTCACATGCTGCAGTTGTGCAAGAATTCCTAATCTATATCTGATTTTTCAAGGAGTGTGTTTAGTTAAGAAATGGAAACTGCATTGATCCCTTTTATCCTATCGACGCTCACTAGATCCGTGATTTTATCAGATGTGACTTTCTCTCCTTTTTTTCCCCTCTGCCCTATTTGAGTTGTTCTGTATCTTAGAAAGAGATACTGTTTATAGTATAAAACAGGATTTCATAAAGCAATGGTAAATAAGCCTGAACCTTTGCTTATACAGTGGAGGTTAACTAAACAATGGGAGACACTTAAGACTTTTTCCTGGTTATGAAAAGTTTCATGTTTTGGGTTTGGTTTGCATTTTGTTTTTTTCATAGAAATTAAACTTACCTTATGCCTTTTATAATTCTCAATCATACTTGTCAATTAAAATTTTCTGGATCAACTTACTCAGCTTTAAATGCTTCAGTTTCAGGTGTTACCCTTCTTTCTCATATTTTCCAGTGAGTGAATGGCAATGTGTTGGCTTTGAGTAACTCTTTTTTATTCTCCAAGTTGAGTTCTTTCCAGTAGATCTAACATTTATCCCCTAATCATGGTGGTTGGGAAATAAGATATAAGTTGGGAATTGGGAAGAGTATATGTCCTTTGGTTCTCCTGTGCCCCATTTAAGTATTCTCATTAGGAATCTACTCTTCATTTGAAATTAGCTTAAGACTTTTCAAGCTCTTTATTTGAAATTAACTTTCCTAATTTGCATAATTTTTCTTAAGTTGTAGTTTTCTGGAAACAGCATTAAAACATAATTTTTTGTTGTATAGAGTTAATAATTTCTATATAATTATGTTAGCTATTTATTCTGTGATAGGAAGTAAATGTGAATTTGGGAACTGCTTCATTTGAGACAGGGAATTTGAGTAGCACTCTACTGCTCCAAAAGCCACTTAAACCTTTCTTCCCCATTTCATTTATGATGTGATTTAAAAAAAAATTCCCTTAGGCCTCTCTCATCCCACTAGGAAAAGGAAGGCATTAAAGCAAAGGCAAGTCATGTCAAATGCCACACAAAATGGAAGTGTATCAGTAGATAGTGCTAGTCCTGTCAGTTCATTTTTGTGGTATGAGGAGTTCATGTGACAGTGTTCATTACTGATAAATGCTGAAATATAGAAAATTTGAGTCTGGGCAGGGGAAGAAGAAGAATAGGGAGGTTCAGACTATATCTGGCCTTGCTCATTAATACTGTGTGGAAATCTAACCAAGCTTCTTCCTTGGAAAATGTTTCACAATGTCACTTTTTAAAAACATGTCTATATGAGATGAATGAATTTTTTATTTCTTGGGGTTTAATTGACATATCCTGGTACATCAGTTTTGCAGATAAATCAGTCTTTTACACTTAGGAAAATGCATATTTATTACATTCTAAGAATGTATTGATGTTATTGTCAGTTTTGCCTGAACATATGTTTGGACTTGAACAGACTGATGTAATTCTTTTTAATGTGTTAGAAATAAAAGTTTTGATGTGGAATAGACTACAGAGTAGGCAGGCAAAATCCTGAGAATTTCTTTTAAGACTATCTAAAATACTAAAGGATTGTTGAAGTTAGTCTCAGTTCATGTAAGCAGCTTGTAAGGGGGAAGCATTTGGAATGGCTGCACCATTCTGCTGTCCTACATGTGCCCATCTAATTTAAAAAGAAAGGAAAAAAAAGAAAAAAGCGGCAAGCAGCCTGTTACTGAGAGACTGTTCGGGAACATTTAAATTTTTAAGATAGTCACAGCTGCAACACTGAGACATGACTCTGGAATTTTACTAAGCCTGTGCTGATTTTGTCCACCAGAAGCAGACCTAAAAGTGGCTTTATATATTCATCCTTTCCTATGACGAGCCATTCAGCACTGTAAATTTTTTCACTTTATGGGAGAATAGAATGGCAATTTTGTCAGTTGTTGGCTCCACTATATTCTGTGTGTATTGGTGTATTCCTCCCACTGATAAATGAAATGGGTATGCTGCAGTAATTCTTTCCTAATTTGAATAGATCATAACACTTGAAGGTGAGTTTCATTCACTTCAGTATAAAATTGTCTTTATCTCCTTATCATGCATCTGTTTCAGTGCAAAAAGGGCTATAGAAAGCCACAGCATCTATGAAAGTGATGATTTTTGCTTTTCTGTAAGACTTGGTAGTTGATTTTTGAAGGCTGAGGTTTTTGAACTCCAATTCAAAATTTTGTGATTACCTGTGTTTGATTCCTAGAAATTAATTTTCTTTTTAATAAAATTAAGGACTGATTAGGGTAAAAAAAGATTCACTTTTTACTTGATATCACAAGGTGTTGAATGGTTGAGGATAAAGGGTCCTCTGATGACAATGTACTCCAGTCACTCTGGGTTACTCATGGCCATGTCCAGTTGAGTTTTGAGTATCAGGGTCAGACACACTTTAACTGCTCTCAACAAATTCTTCCAGTGTTTGATTATGATTGCAATAAAAAGGATTTTTATTTACTCTTTGTTTAATCAGAATTTTTTGTATTCCACCTCGTGCCCCTTGTCCACTGACAGCATTGCAGAGAGCAGTCTGGTTTCATCTCTTTTTCATATTCTCCTTCAGTATATACACACTGGTAAGAGCCCCCCGGAGCCTTCTCTCCTCAAGTCTAAACAGTCACTTTGAGCTTTAAACAATTGAGATGGTACTGTTCATGTGTGTACTTACAATTTTCTGGTAAGTAACTATTTCAGTGAAGACATGATGTTTTCACCTATTTGGTAGCTTTCTATTTGGCATCACCCCTGTACCTTGTGGCTGTTTGCACAGCTGTTGGAGTTTGCTCACAAAGAGAATTGCTGTAGGGAATCCAGCTCACAGTATAACATACAGCAAAATTAAAAATTTTTAATCCAAAATATAATAGAAAATATTTTAAAGGTATTTTAAATCTCATTCTTAGTAATGTTAATTCATTGTGCTCTGTGAAGTTTTAAAAAAATGCGTGTTTGCTGTCAAATTTAGGGATACTACTGATATCTTAAAATGCTTTGCAGTGAACATGGAGATGATTTCTTCAATAAAGATTTGCTATTAAGGTAGGGCAGTGGGTCAAGGTAGTAACAGGAATTTATCTTGGCAGTGTTGATTAGCAGAAGGCAATATTGATGACAACAGTTGTCTATATGTTCCTCCATCAACCCTTGTGTAAATTTTTATTCTTACAGCAACAAAACATAATTTAATTAGTGGATTTGAAGGGAAGTAGTAAAATCACAGAAATTTGTGGAGAATTCCTTTCAAAACTGAGAAATAATTTCAGATGAAACTCAAAGATGTAGAATGTCACACAGGGCATTTTGTATCATGGTATGCTTAAATGTCAGCTCCTACTGACTCCCCCATAGAATTCTATTTGGCAATTCAGATAGCTGTCTCTCTAATACTGTAGTTTGAGAGAGAGAAAGAGGTCAAGAAACATAATTTCTTGTGGAAGATAAATGCATTAAGAATTAAGCAACTACTTTAACAGATTCACAAGAGAAATCATGGGTGAGGTTTGTTGTTTTGGGTTTTTTCCTTTTGATTACATAGTCTCTGTTATGTTGCTGTATCTCAGTTTGAGGGTTTGTTTTCTGTTGCATTCAGTCTGCATCTCAATATCTGGTATTATCAGGTTGCGACTTGATTTGCTGGTGGGTAATTTCACTATGCGTTTAAGACACTTCTCACCGATAATATCAGGAGTGAGTGTGGGTGGGAAGACTCAACTAAAAACTGTTGCTGTGTGTAAAAGAAATGCTTAGAGAGTTTCAGGAAGAAGTGTTACTTCTGATTCTGGGACATGACTATATTTTTTTTTTGCTTTGATAGTAGAATCATTTTCAACCAAATGGTGAAGGCTCCCTTCCATCTTTGTTTCTTGATACCTTCTTGTGAGCATGCAGAACAGGAAGGGAAATTTGAACATAACAGTTTCTTTCTTGACAGAGAGCTCAAAGCAAAACTGGAAGTAAGTTCCTATTCTCCACCCTGATGGAAATGTATGATTGATATATCCTTAAATTAGAGTTTAAAGTGAAGGAAAAATAAATGTGAGTAGAATCCATAAGGTGGGGTGTCTGTTTTTTGGGGTTTTTTTAGCTACAGGTATCAATGTTAATTTCACAGAAGGAAGGAGAATTTCTGTTTATAAACCAGTTTATAGTGCTATTGTATGGTTGTGAGAAATACATGATTAAGCAGAGCAAGAAAGAACACCCAACAGCCTTTAATGTTTATTTCTCTGCTTCTGTAAACACTTCTGTACTCTGAGTTAAATAGAAGGCACCTTTTCAAAGCCAAACTGTTCCAACTTCTGGTCCAGGTAGTGATGAAATTTACTGAGATTTAAGTGTTATATTTGATACCAAGTTCCTTGGTATTGCATGTTTAATGATCTGCTTTAGGGTCTGATCCAAGATCTCTTTTGAGCAACCTGTCACACTTCTGAGATGTCCTGGCAAGAACAGCCAGATTGAATGAACACAGATTACAGTCTATTGGAGAACTTTGTAATTAGCATTTCTACCATTTGACCAAAGATCTGAATTAAGACCTCATTATCTTTCTGTTATTTTTAGTTCCACAGTTATCTTTACTCTGTCCTTCAGATTTGTTAAAAGCTTTTAACCACAGAGAGGGCTTAGTGGAATATTCTTTTGCCTTAGCAGCTTTGATACTAATGTAGGGAAGTGCATCAGGAGCAGGAGAAACAGAATTTCAAACTCTTTCACATCAGCTCTGGACAGCCTGCTACCTAGGGGAGCCTGG
This sequence comes from Parus major, assembly GCF_001522545.3. Classification (NCBI taxonomy): domain Eukaryota; kingdom Metazoa; phylum Chordata; class Aves; order Passeriformes; family Paridae; genus Parus; species Parus major. The sequence goes on along the minus strand of NC_031773.1, from coordinate 38,203,191 downwards.
TATTTCCTGCTGTACCTTAGGTGTGTCAAAAGACATTATGAGCACTGGAGCAGCATGAATTTAGGAACATGCAATGACCTTGCCTTTCACCTCCCCCAGGCCTCTCAGAAACAGTAACAGTACCATACAGTGAGATTGCCTTGTATTTCTGGGGCCCATACAGGTACCAGCTGTCCCCAGTGAGGACTAGTGTTCCTCACAATGCAGATCTGAGGCCGGGAAGTAAATGCCCTAGACTTGCTTTCTTTCCATTCTCATTGCATAATACCTTAATCTGTCCAAATCCTGTCAAATACAAAAAAATATATATTCACCAAACTTAGTTCTGCTGCTGTTCATTTGAATAAAGGAAAAGGGGCCAAACACAAAGAATAAGAATACAGAGATGCTGCAAGCCACTGAAGTCAGAAAATTCTTGTGGTCAAAGCTCAACAGGAGTTGAAACTAGCCAGAACTGTGGGGGACAAGAAAAAGAGGTTTTATCACTGATATTGATAGCAATAGGCAGTGTGAGAGTAACACTGTCCTGTTACAGGACAGATGGTTACCTCATAAACAGGGACAGGGACAAGGCAGAGGTGTTTAATGCAGTCTTTGCCTCTCTCTTCAAGTCAGTTGATCAGCCAAGGGGGTTTCAGTGCTCTGAACTGGAGAACCATGGCTGTGATAGTGATAAACTCCCAGCTGACCCTGAAATCGTGCGGGATCTGCTGATTAAGCTGGGTCTCCACAAATGTATTAGGTCTGATTCAGGATTCATACAAGGATCCTTGAAGAGGGCAAGCTTTATGAGGAGCAGCTGAGGTCACTTGGTCTGTTCAGCCTGGAGGAGACTGAGGGGAGACCTCACTGCAGGCTGCAACTCCCTCATGAGGGCAAGAGGAGGGGCAGGCACTGATCTCTGTGGTGCCCAGTGACAGGACCCGAGGGAATGGCCTGGAGCTGTGTCAGGGGAGGTTTAGGTTGGATACAGGAAAAGTTCTTCAGCCAGAGGGTGGCTGGGCACTGGAACAGACTCCCTGGGAAAGTGGTCACAGCACCAGGCTGACAGAGTTCAAGTGTTTGGACAATGGTCTCAGGTACAAGGTGTGACTTGGGAATGGTGCTTTGCAGGGCCAGGAGCTGGACTTGATGATCCTTTTGTGCCCTTCCAACCCATCTTATTCTGTGATTGTGTGAATATTCCCATCGGTGTTCCACTGTCCACTGGAAAGAAAGTTCAGATACGTTCTAAGGAGCAGTTATGAAATGGTTTAAAAAAGGCAATAATCAGGTTTGTGTGTTTTGCTTGCAAACAAATAAAAAATATCAAAGGAACAAGGAAAAAAAATCTCTAACTTCAAGTTTAATTAGAGTGTAAATAATTACATATGTGAATTATCACTCATCTGCATTTTGTAATTTTTTTCAGATTTCTTTGGGTTTTTTACATCAAAACAGAATAGATTGCCTCCAGTTTTACTTGTCCAAACATGTGAGTAATAAAAATTGGATAGGCATAGTGTGTTCAAATATCTCAGCATAAATGTTCATACCCACTGAAAAAGAAAGGACTTTATATTAGAAAGGCAAACAACCATGAATAATCAAACAAAACTCTCCATGTGTACTGAGACTTAAGCATAGTAGGAAGAAGAAAAAAAAAGAATCATTAGCAAAAGAACAGCTGGCAGAAACACATGTTTATTCTTTATGTGTCTCATGAGATATACAGCTTTCTTCTCTTATTGGAATATTTAAATTGATACTGTCCTTTGTAATAAAAACAGTTCATGTAGCTTGACAGTAAATTCTTTACAATTCTTTTGTACAGTTATATCTGTTAATAGCAATGAACACTTACTAAAAGCCACATAGTGACAGTTACATACCAAATCTTGTAGATATTTTGTAATGATTTTGTTCTTGTTGATATCTTGTAAAAAGGAAAATCTGGAATAAACATAATTCTGTACCCATCTGAAACAAGATGGTGTAAGGCAGAAATAATTTTTCTCACAGCTTAGTGATATAACACTAATCATAGTTTCCTTAACCTATTCCACTTTAGTTATAGTCCTTCCTTGAAGCAAAACACCAAAATAATACTGACTGTGATTTTGTTTTATTTATAAATATCTGTGAATTATTTTTGTGAATGGTCTTGAATAGAGAATCAATTGGTCATTGAACTGAACCATCATTAGGAACAGATATTCTGTGCAGTATCTGAAGGATGTAATATTTCCCACTGAACAATTAATAGGATAGATCCTCTCACTTCCTGTCCCTCATTGTCTTTTAGTAGATACATAAAATATTAAGATGCTACTAAAATGAGGAGCTTACTTGATGTAACTTCTGTCATGTTCTGCCAAGACTGAAAAGCATGCCTGTATGGATAAAGTATTGATCAAGCATCAGTACTGGAGGGTGTAACTTACTGAACTTGTGGTCAACAGGGGTCAGTTTGACATAACCAAATTTCCCCCAAGTCCTGCTTGGCTGAAGAAGTCCTGCTGTTGCTGTACACAGTCTGTTGTGTTGTGCATACTTTCCTTAAGTATTTAAAATCACATGACTGAAATACTGGTGTGTAGCTAGTATTTTTTTTTTTTCTCTTTTTATTTTTTTTAAAGAAATATACAGACAACTTTGAAATGCCTATTTTTAATTCATTATGCCTCCTCAATATAAAATGTGCTCATGACTAGAAGAAATACAGCTTATTAATAATTAGAGATGGTTGAATATTGTTTTTCAAATACATGATTCAACAAATTATTATTGAATAATTTGGAGAAAAAAAAAAAAGGAAAAAGCTTTAGATTCCTGCATATCAGGTGCTTCCAGGGCTTACTTCAAATGCATAAAACTCAAAATGCTCTATATCTCCATGCCATGTTGTGAGTGAAGACTAATAAAGACTGATTTGGCAGTGGCAAACATTTAGTTATTCTGGTTAAAGCAGAAGAAATGAAGAAGTTGATTTTTCAAAAGACACAGAGGATAACTGAAAATCTATATCCATGCACTAATTCTTGCTTTAAAAAGGGTTCTTCACAATGAAAGGCAGTTTTCTCAAATGCAATTTTTACTTGGAAATTTCTGCCTAAGGTAAGCACTGTGTTAATGCCGCTGGTTTCAAATGTTGTACAATGTAAACAATATTAGGTTATTCAGAACTACCTTCATTTAATATGGATGAAAAGTAAGTGGGCTAGAATGGGATGGATGCATATCCACCAAGTCACTTTAAATGACTGTTCGCATAAGTGAAGACTTTACCAAGACTTCTGTGTTACAGTCCATTCTTCATCTGTCTTTTCAAGTTGCCTTGTGACTGTGGCCTTACCAGTCCGCTCCTGTGCAGAGGTGTTGGATGATTTATTTATTCTTTCTTTTGAGAAAAGTAACTTTTGGCACTTGATGGAAAGTTCTCCTGGTTGAATGGACAGTCCTTTACTGGAATAGCCTGGTTTCATCCTTTCCCAGGCAGATTTCCATCAAACAGCTCTTGGTCATGTGTAGTTAGGCTGTGCCAGGAGCTGCAGGCAGGAAGACCTGTCTAGTTTCTCTGCTGGTTAAGTGCTAAGGTGATCCTTTGGGAAAGGGTCCTTCTGTGGCAGTTACCAGGAACTTCTGTTTTTCTTCTCCAACCTGTCTTGGTCATGGTTGGGAAGTTCCTTCACTGAAAGAAGAATATCATCTTCAATAGTTCAGATCTGTATTGAGAGTTCCTGGAGCCGGGGTTATAGAACTTGCTATGAGTATGTTAAATCCAGCTGATGTACTAGTCAAGAATTTCTGTGGATTGTGTGAAACACCCAGAACGAGTGCCATTGTGGCACAATTCAGCTGTAGGGTACCCATGTGCTGTGATTTACATACATTTCTTTTCAACATTTTGTTGTCAGCAGCTGTTCCTGCAATGCTGCGAGTCCCTGCCTAGGGATATCCACAGCAGGATTGCTGGGTTTCCATCACAAATGATTAGGCAGGAACAGCTGGCAGTGAACTGCAGCTTTCCTTCAGATCTACCACTATAGAGTGGAAGGACACGGGTCTTGTAGTGTAGGTGGAGAAGTCCCTTCTAAAGACCAATTTTTCTTCCTAGCAGGCTAGATGAAATATGTGGCTGTGCCAAAACAGCATTGCTTTCTCTTAATCAAGGGCTTGCCAAGACAGTATGTTCAAGGGTAGGATTTCATTGCAGGTAACGTTTTGGTTTTGTTTCCAGACTGAGATGAATTTCTATTTAAAGTTCTGCTTCCAGTGGTGTTTCTTTATTAACATGTAATTTGTAGGCTACCCTGAAAACCATTAATATTTAAGACCTTACTAAATCATGCATATTTACATGAGCTGTATCTGTAGCCATGTTTCTTTCACCCTTTGAAGAAGATTCTATAGCATGGTACTATAATGGCTGGACTTCAAGGATTATTAAAATAGTTATGAACTTTGTGGTGTTTTCTGTTGTTTCTTCTGTGATTTCCTGTGAATGTGCCATATCAAATGAGTATTACAAATGGCCTTCCCTTGTGTTTTTTTTATTAACAGCATTCCTTGTTTGTCTGGTGTAAAAACATTGAAATAGCTTTGGAAGTTTTGCTATTCAGACAAACTCTTTTTTGCCTTCTACTTAGAAAATTTGTTTTTCATTTTTCCCCCCTCCAAAAAAATTTTAGCATCTCTACAACTCTTCTCAGTTATCCATTCCTGCGGTAAATGAAATCTTACCTTGTAATTTTGAGAGATCAATTTTCAAGTATGAACATTGTAATAAGACACTAGTTGTCCCAATACGCATGTTTAGTATTAAAAATTCATGTGTAAATGGCTAAACTGAAAAACAGAGTTCATACTAATAACATAAAAAACTAATGTAAGTCCATTTTCATCAAGTGCCTGCCTTTTTTTTGTGATTGATACAGCTACATGTGAGAGAAGTTGTTGGGTGGTACTGATAAATATTTTTCAGTAAGGCTTTGTTATTTTTGTAAGAAATTATAAAAAAATAATAATTAAAGATTATAATTCTCATATGCCAGTCTTTCTTTTGCATTAAATTTCAGCATTTGTGAGTCTGACTATTTAAATTCATTCGATAATGCTGTCTAGTACTGGTAGGAGAAAAAAAGTAAAGGTGTAATCCATCAGGGTAGTCATTGTGAAAATTATTTTTATGTGAAAGCTAGAAGGTATGTGATGCTCCTGAACTTCATGTGCCTAATACATCAATACATAAACTATAAGGCATCATCCACTACAGCTCATTAAATGTTGAATTTCTATTTTTTTTCTACAAAGTGAAATCGTGGATGAGAGGATGTTTGATTTAGACTGTTCTGACACTAATCTGGAAGAATTTTCATCCAAAAATTCAAATTTTGATACTTGATCAAAAAAAAAGCATGTTTCAGAAAAAATAAAAAAATCCAATTTAAGACTATTTGGGGCTAACGTTGATTAGAAATTGGCAGATTTTTTTAAGAATTACTATTTCTGTCCTGTATTTAATGAGCATACTTACAAGAAAAAATGTGATCTGCGATTCTGACTTCACTTCAATTTTGTTATGTTGCCATTTTGAAAAAACATTTTCTCACCATACCTCATTAGAATGCAAATGTGTGATAATCCTAATTAATGTTTCTGAGAAGCTAACTGTAGTTGGTATTTTAGAGGAGTCAATTTTAAACCTTCTCATGTGGTCTTAATGAAACCAACTGGACTGCCTTGTCCTCTCTGGTGCTCATTTCTCCAGACAAGTACACCTGGAGCTCCCCTCACACCATTGTGAGATAAAGCTGTGTAAGTGTAGGGCAAGTGTGGATTGTTTTAGCAGGAAAGAAAGCACAAGATGAGGCCTAAGCTGCTAATTGACCTTAATTAGGAGCAATTTGTTTTAATCAGAAGTTTTACAGCCTGCTCTAAGTAGTTCATTCCTCTCTGTAGCAGCTCTTTTCAGGAATTCCAGTAGATGAACCATGTATAAGGCTTTGAATGCAGCTTGTACCTGAATATCTGTGGAATCTTGACCTGTACAGAGTACATAAACCTTTATTTACACTGAAGAACAGCTGTATTTCTTGGCAGTAGTAACTCCTGCTGAGCTGCGTTTTCATTGTGCTGTTACAAAGGTGACATCCTCACACTGTACACACCCTTGAGAGGCAGAACTGAAGTTGGTGCACACTGGTGTTTTCCAGTAAAAAAACATTTTAGTTAGTTTAGAAGAGGTAAAAGGAAGTCCATCCCTGAATATTTGGGTAGGGTTTCCTGTGGTTCTACGAGGTCTGAGGTCTAGGCTGCAATAGTTTGCATTGTATCAGGGACAGGAGATCTGTTGCATTTAAAGGATCATTATTTATTTTCATCGATATCATTGTTATTATCCTGTTAATACACATAAAGAATAGGGGAATGGCTGAGTTATCATTGATTATAGCTTGACTTCTGGAATGAGACAATGGAACCCAAGGAACAATTTACATAAAGTAAATTGGAAGGAAAGCCAGTAACAGCTTTATAGCACTTAAGTTAAATTTTAAATTCAAAAAATAATTGTGAAAGTAAGACTCTTTTCATTGTGAAAGCAAACATGGTTACAAAAATATATACAGATATTTCCTGTCATCTTACAAATGCTTGAGATGGCAAGATGTAGTGGTCTTATCTAGCATACAGTAAAAAAACATGACACGTCTCACCCAAAAACCCCAAACATTATGCTGAAGTTGAGGACTGGAAAAAGTTGCACTGCTGTTCATATGGCTGCTTCCTTTTTTAAATTTTCCTAATTAAATACTTTAAGATCATGAGTTTTCATTGTAGTTTGTATTTCTGTGTGAAGGTGAAGGAAAAGGAGTTAAAGCTTCAGGAGCTGAGACCTTCTGAGAGCAGGTTTGAGCTTGCTCATCCTATGCGAGCTGAACAATCCCAGCTGGTAGAGAGTTCATGCACTGTGATCCCAGGCAAATGAACTGAAGCGTGAGCTGCCGGCCTGGATGTCATTGTCCTTTGGAGAAAGGATTATTCTAGTGCTTGCATCAGGACACCAAACTGCAGCAGTGAGCACAGAGAGATCCCTGTACTGGGGATAGAAGGCACAACTTCCCCCAGAGGATGGTTTGGAAATCCAGCATCTGGCTTGGTGAACCTTGTAACAGACACATTGCTTGAGGTGGAGCAGTCCTTAATCCCTCCTTGAATCCTGCTTGTATGAGCAGCTAGGGGAGGGAACAGCTTTGAAGCAGGTAATGTTTCTGTTACAGTACACTTAGAGCCGGGGAGATGAGCAGTGTCCAACCCCAGATCTCCTCACAGTGGTGAATGTCATCTCTCCTATCAAACTGACCCTCCCACAGCCATATTGAAATGGATTGTTGGCTTATTGTTTAAAATTAAGTCAAGGAACAGGGGAAGGAACTAGAGTAGCCACAAGCCATGGGGAAAAGTACTAAGGGGCATGCAAACCAGCAAGTTCATTCTAAACAGAGGATAATTTTCCATTACAGGCTTTCAGGCTTTCAAAACAAGATGGCTATAAGGCATTTCCTCATCCTGTTGTGCTCTCAAACCCTCCAAGTGCTGTTTATGTTATTGAGAATTCAATTTCTTTCACAGCATGGTTTAGGCTCCACTGTTTCTTTTAAAGAAGATAGAGTATTATATTGACATAAAGACTGTAAAATACTGCAATTCTTTATGTGATCCACGGTGTCAGCATAGGGCACAGTAGTGAGACACAGCTTAGCAGTTTGCCACTGCATATTCAAGGGAAATGCTTGCTAAATTTTTTAGTCACAAATACAACTAAGTTGTAGCAAATAACAGGACATTTAAAAGGACAAAATTAAGACAATGTCAAAATTGATGTTTTACCTATTTTTACTCTTCATTTTCTATGTTTGTGTTTTCTAGTTCTACTGTAGTAGTAAATTACCAAAATTGTTGCCTTCCAAATCTCTGTTGTTTACTTTGGGCAAGATTTGGAGGTACTGAAAGAGATTAAACAAGGCACTAAGTACTAAGTCTCTCAACACATTGTTTCTTGCTAATATGAGAAAACAGGCATGCTTCAGTGTGAATGAGAAAGGGGAAAGACAAGTTTTTGACAGACCATAGTACCACAGCATACAATGTAAATGGGTTGGAGCAGTATGATGGTATGTTGGACAATGGAGTAGTAATGAATTTTTTTTTAAAGCTTGTCTCACCCCCCTCCCCATCCCACCCTGAATGTGGAAAGTCTGATATTGCAAAACATCAAATAAATTAACAGCTGTTCATGGCAGTTAAAAAGTGTAATTAATGAAATAAGGTCTCTTGCACCTTCTAGTGATTCTGAGAGGATTAAAAATGTAGTGGGGGGTGGGGAGGAAAAGCTGCACAGAGCTTGGTTAATATTTGTCTTTACTGATACTAGGAGGTGGGATTGGAGCAACAACATTCCAGAAAATTAAAGCGATAATTTAGATATAAAACAGAATATTCAGCTCTGTGGATGTTGCAGAGAGCATGTTGCACTCTTGAAACACTGTTGAAAGGAAATCAAAACATAAAATAAAATCTTTTGTCTCATTGTTTAAATACCTTTTTTTCTGTTGAAAATCTGAATCCCAAATATCAAAGAAGCAGAGGAGACAAAGGAGAATCAAAGTACTTCACCTAAGGAAGAAATAAAGTAACTGTGATTATACAAAAAAAGAAAGGCAGTCATAATTCTGGTTGTGCTGTGCCTTTATTGAAATTACTACTGTCATTTTATTCCAACCTTTTGGCTTTATCAAAGGTGTGCAAAAAGAAGATGGTGCTTTATGAAGTCCAGTGGTTGTGATTACAGCCCAAAAGTGGCTACATTAGGCTTTCATAGAGAAATCTGCATTATGGTAGTGTAGCCATTGTTTAGAGCTTATTCCACAAAGGTAAATATATTTAGGCCTTTTAATTTGAAATTTTATAAATTTTACTGTGATATGTGGGAAATTGAGAAAGCTTACTACTTTTAACTGGTATAACTTTTTATGGGAGATGGGTGTGTGAAACTGTGTTTCACCATAGGCACATTCTTGCAAAGAACAAAGCATTTTGCCTCAAAGCTTGCAATGGGTTTGGTAGATTTTTTGTTTGTTTGTCTAGCTAAATGAAAAAAATAAATTGTAATAATTTATTTGACATATGTATGTCATTGATTAATACTTCCATCAGCACCATACCTATTTTCATTGCCATCCATAATCTCTGTGCATCTCTCTAAATATGTACTATGCTTTGAAATGTGCCCTCCCATGTAAACACAATGTTTTTTACAAAGTCACCACTGGTTTGAAATAATTAAATCAGGTGTAAAAGTTACATGCATTATACACACAAGACAAACTTTTAAAGAAAATACTTGTGCAGCAGGTGATGTTTACTTGCTTACTATGAGACAAAGGTGACTGATTTTGTTACTTATTTGCATGTATTTTTCTCTTTTATAGAAGAAATACAATTATTACCACATTCTGATGCAATCATTCTTGTTTGCATCACAATCATATGGAAAACTTGTTCCTCTTGAACACATTGTTATATAGGAAATAGGACAAACTTCTGAAACTGTTCTTTGATCTATGCAGGCCCCATTTTTAGATAATAAATGCACTAATTATTTTAAGATTCAGAAAGCAACTAAATACTATGAATTAGTGTATTAAATAGCCTTGGAGCTGGTGTAAAGAGTAATAATTTCACCTATTTTATAATAAGTTGATTTTTCAGCCTTTTTCTGGTTTCTAAGGGAAACCAGAAAAAGATTTCTAACTTTGCCATCGTCTTTGAGACATATCCAGCAAACCTAGTGCAGCTGAAGGCTGCATTTTGTTTCTTCTTTTATACTGTTGATAGAGCTCTTTTGCTGTGCCTCAGATTTTCCTTAATCATGCTCACTTATCTTTGCACCTGAGCATGAATTCTGTAAGCTCTGTCAAAATTTCTTCTAATGTGTTAATGTCCTTTTTCTTTTAAAATCACAGTTAGTGTGAATATAGAGTAAATTACTCAAGATGTTAATATTTTTGTGCTTAAACTTGCAGGCAGTATTTCTCAGTTTGTTAATCCAGGTTTCATCCAGTTTAGAAGATGATAATGGGGAGCAGTATTTCTCTCTCTTTTCCCAATGGGTACTATAAAAATTATGAAGAAACAAGTAATATGCTACAGTTGAAATTCTGAAAATAGAGACTTCTACTCTATTTTCCAAATGTAGTGCTTAATTTGTTAAAGGAGTGATGTCTTGGAGATTGTGACAAAAACATACTTTTTGCATATCCAAACAAATACACTTATTCTTCCATCTGAACTATCTGGCATTCATTTGAAGGATTCATTTTACTGAATTTGTCAAAGGGCAAAGAGTTTACTTTGTTGTAAACAAATAAGCTTCTGCATAAAAGCTAGCAAAGTGGAATCTTAAAAATGATGAAATTATGATAATAGAATGTTATTTATCCTCAGGGAGGGAAACATAATTTTGCAGACAATTATTTAGGAAGAAATTGGACCTCTGATTTTTTGGACATCTTTGTTGTTCAGAAGCAGTGGCACTGACTAGTCCCTGTAAAGGTTTAGCACAGCATCTCAGAAGTTCTACCAACCTTATCAAAGGTTCTGGGCTTCTAGCCAATGAACTTTTCTGGGTTTGAAAAAAGGTGAATTAGTCTAGGCTTTACTGCAGTTAGTGACTAGCCATAGGGGAAATTGCTGTAAAATAATAGAATTTTACAATCAGTGCAATTCATACATAAGTTAAACCCCAGAAAACCTCTTCTGTCTGCTGAAAGTCTTTTAAGCATAGTTTATAAGTAGAAATTTGTGTCCATGTTAGTACTTTCTGACATAATTTATTTTACAAAAAAAAAGAGGTGGTATTTCTTTGATGATATCTAAGTATTACATGGTTTCTTCGCAGCTGGAGTTTTATTTGACCCTCTGAAATGTATCATTCAGGTAAATCAAAACATCTGGGGGTTTTTCTGGGCAGAGAAAGATATCACATAGTTTATGACATAGTTAGAGATAATCATACACATTTATAGGGTTTTCAGAAGTAATTTTGGTGAAAAGAAGCTTCTACAGAAACTGAATTTATGATCCTATGCTTGAAAGCCATCTGTTTCCAAAATACAACTTAATTAGGATCCAATAAGTGACAGTATTTTATTCAAAACACTTGAAAAGTAAAAGTAAAGCATTAAAAATAAATTATAAATACAAATACAAATATTATGTGTGTGTGTATATATATATATGTATGTATAGACACACACCCCTCAAATTCATAAATACCTACTAGGAAAGCCAGATACTTTCTGTCTGGTAACTTGATGGAGATGTTATTTGTAGGTGGTCACAAAACTCAGGTCTTGCTATCATAGCACTGATTCAAGAGAAGTTCAGATAATTCAAATTCACTCCTACGAAGTCCAGTTAAAGATAGATTTACAGGATTGGTGAAGGTGGGATTTATGTTTGGCCAATAGCTCAAGTCTGTTGATGAAACCTGAAAACAGAGTTAATGAATTTGAAACTTCCAAACCTATGGCAGCTCCAAGAGATTGTCATCCCACTGGGATGAGGTTGTGCAGGGGGAGTGCCCGCAAACTTTGGCATGTATTGTAAATTTCAACTATACTTATATTTAATATTTTTGCCCTTTTCGTAAAGACAATCTGAGAAAGTGTTTCTGTGGAAGCTGGAAACCATGTGACAGGCATGAATGGAAACAAGGATGACTATCTCAAAATATCTCAAAAGTTCTTGAGTTTCCAGCTAAGTCTTCTGTAAGTTAAAGGAACAACTAAGGTTATTTTAAATTTTACTGGTGGTTACCACTGCAGAGATGTACAGAGTTTCCCTCAGAGGTCTACAAAGTATAAATTCACTCTAAAAGGAGTCTGGAGAAGGATTAGGATGTATCTCTGACAAGCTAGCTAGAAAAGGAGGGTATGCAAAGAAAGCAGTCTGCAGCCAAAGAGGAACAATGGATTTTTCACTGTGATACTAACAAGATGCCGATGAGCTGCTCTACGCTCATCAGTCTATTCCCTTATGTGAACCCATGTCCGAAGGGATAATAGTAATTTCTGCCATGTCAAATTCTCCTGTTTTTCCTGATTATCCTTGCACCACTGACTCAATCATCTGACACTCTGTTGCAGATTAATTCCCCCCTCATGGTTTTTTTTTTTTTATTGTTATTTTTATGGAGACAGGGTATGGCTTCAATACAGAATGCATATTACAATTTTCAGAGGTCCGTTTTTAGTGGAATGCCTTTGTATCAGCAGAAGGGAAGGGTAAATAGGATGGACACAAATGAAAGGAGGTGAGTAGGAGAGAGAATGTAATGGAGAAATTATTTTCTAGATAAAATGGCAAGAGGATAAGAATGTGGAAAGTTGCTCTGGTTGTATCACCCCAGGGGATTCTGTGAAAGAATTAAGTCACCTGCAGATAACAGGTGAGTGACCTGTCCTTGTGAAAGAAGTACACAAAAATTTTTAACTTTTTTCAGGTTTATGTATGATTTCTCATTTCCTCATATCAGTCAAAGGTGAGCAATATGAATTACAAAATTAAAGAACCTGTAGGCAATATACATCTTAAAAACGCACAGCAATTCACTGGTACTAGTCATTGAGGAGAATAGGGCACAAAGAAGAAGCTGAGGCATGGATTTTTATGTTCTCTCTCCAGTAGTATCCAAAAAGCCCAAAGAGACGGACATATGATATGTATAAGAGCTGAAGAGAGTCAGAAAACTGAATAACCACATAGATTACTGAGAGAACTGGGGTTGTTGACCCCTGAAGACAGCTCCAGGGAGGTCCTATTGCAGCCTTTCAATATATAAGCAGGGATTATAAGAAAGGTGGAGACTTTTTACCCATCCTGTAGTGACAGGACAAGGGACAGTGGTTTTGAACAGAAAGAGGGTAGATTTAGATTGAATAGATGAAATAATTCTTGTATGGTGAGGGTGGTAAGACACTGGAACAGGTTGTCCAGAGAGTTAGTACCTCATCACTGTAGCTGTTTAAGGTCAATTTTCAGGGGAAATTGTTGAGCCCTGCCTTTCTGATTCTGTTATTGTGTGATTCTTTGAAGATTTGATTGCTGTACAGTACCATATTTGGCCATAACAATACAGCTAAATTATTCTGGTGTGTATAATATTCATAATAATCATAAATCATTAAACAGTTTGGGTTGGAAGGGACCTTTAAAGATCACCTAGTCCAGCTCCTAGTGAGCAGAGATACCTTCAGCTTGATCAGGTCACTTGGAGCCCCAGCAACTCTGACCTTGAATGTTTCCAAATTTCCAGGATAGGTGCTGCAACCGATGTTTCAGGACTTTGAGCACAGCAGAAATCAAATGAAAGATGAGATGCCTTTTGAAGGCGTTAGTTGTACATAGGAACTTATTGCACATTTTTCTTTCATGTTGATAATGTCCAAGCAGGAAAATGCCAGATGTGTAAGTAGGCTTCGTCTCCTATCCTGTATTTTTAAAACTTTGTTGTGTAAAATCTTCACTATACGTAACAAACTTTTTCATGTCTTGGAGGAATTCAAATGTAGATACCAGAGAAGACATTTAAGGATCACCAAGTGTTAGTCCCATAAACTCCAGGCAGAAAGTGGGCCTGCAGCCCATCTTTTGAATTTTGAATCTTTTTCTTTAGTAGTGAAATAGTTTAATTCAAAAAATAATTTTTTTAAATGACATATCTTAGTATTTCTTAGGACATGTAATTTAGGTACATTAGAGGAGAAAGAGCTGTTCATTTTACAGAATCTTTGGTGAAGATATGGTTTTGTATATTAAGAAAAAGTCAGAGTTGATTTTCTTTAAAGATTAAACACCAGAAGTTATCATCTCACAAAAAGAAAAGTAGTTTTTGCGACCATGTTGCACAAAGCTTTAATCTGAAAATAATTAAGAATAAACAACCACACCAAAAAGTGATAGGATTGTTTACATACAGGGAATAAAATTAAGACAGTGAATGTATTTGTGTGAGAATTAACATCCAAGTTTAATGTCTCACATAGGAAACTTTAACAGTTATGAGAATCTTGATGTTTGCATTGGCTCTCCATATTTTGGAATTCTTCTATAACTGGTAATACCTTTCTGTAATCATCCCTGGCCAACTTCATGTGCCATGGCATCTCAGCCAAGTCATGCCAGTATTGGGAGTGGAGATATTGAAATTATTAAACTGCCCAGAATAAAATATTCCATATATTAGGAACACTGTGCCTTCTCGGTGAAACACAGCGAAAGAGTTCTGAAGTGAATGCAAAAGGGCAGTGTGAGATATTCATTGTGGGAGATCCTTTAAGGACATAGACTATAATAATTCCTGCAGTGAGTCTGGGATGTCAGCTCCTGTCAGCAACAGCCATGGGTTGGCAGTTTTAGAAAATCTCTAAGGCAGTGTAACATATTGGCCCCAGAGAAGATGGTAGGGGAGGAGCCCTTGCAGTGTTTTGGGGTGTGCTGGAACTTCATGCCTTCTTCAGTTAACATGAAAGGTTGACTTACATTCTTCAGCTATGATTCTGAATTGTTAAGATATAACTATGGCTTTATTATTACGGTGTTATTTTTTTCTCAAACAAGATGAGCCAAAGCCTTGCTCCCTATGAAGGTGTTAATGATGCCTGATAAAAGTGACGTGCTTACTTTAAGCTGGTGATTTGACTGACATTTCTCTTAAAAATAAAATAAATTCATTTTAATGGAAATTTAGAATGGAATGTAAATACTATATATGTTATGCATGAAAAACAGTCTCAGTACTCTTTACTTTTCCAGTTATCCCACTTCCCAATGGGAGCTGGATATGTATTTGTCTTTGAACAGAAATGAAAAATAGTCCTACTTATGTAGTATCTTCCTGAATCTGAATATGTTTATAAATACATACATATCAGGAAAATTTATACAGTACTCACAGAGGCACATAATTTATTAAAAACAATTTAATATTATTTATGAAGTTTAGGAACAGCTGGAAGCTGCCTGTCATTATTAAATTAATTGCAATACTTAAGTACATAATAAGGCAATGTTTCAATGTTAGAAACAATAATCAAAAGATAAAATATGCGCAATTCAAGGAAATTTTGAGTACATCCTTTACATGCTCGTGGCTCTTGCTTTTCTTCTTGCAAAGGACTCACATTGTTATTGTATTTCTTTTTAGATAAAAAAATTGTACTTTTATAACTGATTCTCTCCAGAGAATTCAGTTATATTTGCATTCATACTGCTTAATTGCACATAGGTATAAAGATAAATCAAGGCTGTGCCTGTAAGACACAGACCCAAACACTGAGAAGCATAGACCTCAAGGAGATGCAGAGGGGCATTTTGTGCCTCAGGGAGGGAGAGACAGAAAGAACAACTCATTCAACAGGAAATGTGCTTACAGCAATACTCTGAGAAAGATGTCATCCACTGCTGAAGGTGATGTGGGATAGGAATAATTTGCTGCCTTAATGGCTTGCATTGTTTGTAAGGCTACATTCCTATTTGTGCTACAACTGCGTGATCTGAGAGCTCCAATTATTGCAGCCCTGCTTCTCCCTGTGTACCTGGCTTTTAATGATGCCCTGAGAACGACTCCTGGCTATAGATTACACAGCAAAGATCATGGCATGCCCTCCATATTGGACCTGCTCTGTCATCAACAGTGAAATATAATAGCACAACAGTGGTGGTTGTTGTGTGGGGGAAATTCACAGTATGACTGATTAGATTTTCTTTTGACATTTTAATCATCATAAAGGCTCATTGCTGCTTTGTTGCACTGGAACCTTTGTGAATTGGATAATAAATACATGTCATATATTTGAAGGATGACTCCTTTCCCTGAAATGAATTAAGCTTGACTAAATGTTGAAAACGCTGCAATGCTATCAGTTGGCAAATAAGTTGGTTTCTTAGAATTGGTCTTAGAGTGTATGGGACATTTATTTTAAAATATCCTGCAGCCCTTCTAGTAAAATTAGGACTGTATATTTTCTAGAAGCCTAACTGCTAATGGACAGCTTATTTGAATGGGTAATTAATTACTATGATAACTAATTTAAGATATTGTAGTTTTTCTGTTAAATGCTTTTGGGAATTTACTTTATCCCAGTACAGTTTAAATGTGTTTCAGAGCAACTTGCAGTAGATTTGGATAATATCCATTCAATCAGCATCTAATTGGCAGAGAAAAAAGATTATAGTATATGATTAGTTCTTCAAGAAATTGATTGCTTGTAAGTGTGCTAAAATACCTGAATAACTCTGCAAGACTACACAATGTAAATAATCCCATTCAAGGTACTAAGACTCATGAATTGAGTAGATTTAACTTTGAGACATTGCTAACAAACTACCTTATGAAATTCACATAGGAAAAGGTTCTCAGTCCTGCATCATTAGATATTTTTTAGAAATTCAGGCTTAGGTCTTACTCTGTAGATAGCTTTGACTAATGAATTGCTTGTCTACAAGCACTGTTAAATAAATTTGGATTTTATATCTTAATAACAACCCAGACATTAATTCTAAAAGTTGACATTTGCCATGAGCAATTTTGTTGCATCTATTTGTTTCTGTAGAATACCTAATATTTTATATCCTGCTTCATATGTGTCTAGTTTGCAAAAATATATACATATGTTTTTTTCTATTTTCTCATCTGAAACAATTTTAGCTCAAATTAATATATAAATAGTGACTATTATTAATGTTGGCATTAGTCTGGAATAATTTGTTATACCCACTCATCTTTATTTCACATACTGATCATGTTCAAAATCAGTGAAGCGTGTGAAATTGCAAACGACAAAGTAGAAGCATTTGCAATTCTGTCCACTTCTGCTTACAAATTAACCTTTTTAATCTTAAAAAAATAAAGTCTGCATGATATTGAGGCAAACAATGTGAGTCTAGCCATGAGAAATTTGTCATGTCAGCAAATGGAGAGTTGTACCTGTTGTACTAAGATTTCACACAAGATCACGTGCTAAAGCAGCTATAGGGATGTGTATTCATTTCTGTTGTAGCTGTTTTGCACACGCTGACTCGCTCACATAATGTTGCTCTTAACACTATGTAAGTTGATGTTGGTTAAACAAAAGGAGCAGCTACAAAGAGCGTAGCTGATTTTGCTCAAGGTCATTTATGAAGTTAGTAGCAGAGGTGGGACTAGAAGTCAAACGTTTCCATAATTGTGCTCCAGACCTATCAATCCCAAAATCCTATCTAGGTGATAATATCCACCTTACATTTCAATGCCTTTCCTAAAGGGCACTAAACTCCAATCTTGATTAATGGTGACACATTACTTTCTGTGACAGGAGCATAAGCTCTGAATGAACAATTATTTAAATGTTCTCAGCTGAGAATCATGCCCTCATCATCCATGCTTGATGTACAAACATGGTCTCCTGACTGTCTGCGCTTTTGCCCATCTGTTTGGATGGCATAATGCCTGTTCTCAAGTAGGTCAAAACCTTGCCGTAGGGCATGTATGCCAGGCAACAATGGCTTTCAGTGGAAGACTGCATAACCCTGAAAGTCTTCACTTTTAGTGAAGTTAGTCCTTCCTTTGGTAGGATTCCATCCTTAGCTCCTCAGGGATATATACTTATCCTCAGATACCTTAATGATAGTGAGGAAAAGGAGGGAATGGATTAATAGGATGGAAATGACATGGTAAAGAATCTTTAATTTTATCTTCTATGAGCTCTGAGAAAACCAGTAAATTTTAGTGTTTTAAAGGGTGGAACCCACCAGTCCAAGGGGAGAATGTGGTGTGGTCTCTGTTGTATTAGGCTTCTCTGTTGATTTATACTCCCTATATTCAGTCCCCTGAGGCTGAAAAACAGGCAGCATTGGTCAGTGCACAAACCTTAGGTTTCTCAAGACCACTTACTGTACAAACTGTCACATGGGGAGCAGATCTTAAAATAATTCTCATTCAAGGAATGTGTGAATATATATACATAGTTTTAATTTCTCTGACCTAAATAGTTGCCTTGTTTATATTTGGTGCATAAAAAAGGTGTATATACAATGTAGTAATGGAACTGCTATGACTTGCTCATTGTTTGAACACTTATTTATAGACAGCAACATACATATCTCTTTTCAGGAGATAGTAAAATATATAATAGACATGTGTCAACATTGGTCTCTCAACAGAGCAACAGGAGTCAGATGATCTGAGCCTGATGGGCACTGTACTCTGCAAATTATAAGCTAAGCTTTTTTAGGTTCTAATAAATAATGATTTAAATTTTCCATTACAAAATACTTTAGAGGCTATCATGTGTATTTTATTTTTAGCCACTATATACTAGCATAGCAATTTAAGCAAAAAAATACTTAAAGCTGTGGTTCAGTTTCAATGTCTTCAGTACCCTGAAAGTCATTAGAAGGATTTAAACTGGGCATCATCCAGTTTTTTCCCCTACAATTTAAGATCTTCAAGGCTGTCTTGGACAGGTATTGCCTGAAATTGATACTTATATATGTACTTGTTGAAAGAGAGATAACAAAACCAAATGACACATTAAAAGCTTCTGGAATTCAAATACTGCAGAAAACTCCGTAGAGGTTACAGTGCACTAATTCCTTGAAATATAAGAGAATAAGCAAGGTGCCCTCTAGTGTAAAAATCTTAGCAATGCCTATTTATAGAGTATATTTCATATATATGTATGTATGTACATATATATAATACATATATATTATACATAGAAATAATCATCCACTCTGTTTTTGAACTAGTAAGGGCATGGGTAAATCTGAACCTTTAAAATTCTGCTGATAATTCATAGCTGATTTTTTCACTAGCACATTAGTCTGATTTATTGATGATGAAAGCAAATTCAGGCCCATCACCAGGACAAATCAAACAAAAGAGTAAATAGCTCAAGAGTAGTTTTAGGCATATGCTGTCCTAAATAAACTTTGGTTTCTATTATGGAATACTACTGGTCTTTTTTTGAACAGTGTCAGTCCTGGTAGCCTCTGCCAATTTGTCATGTTTCTTCCTCTCCACACTTGGTCCTTGCCTGAAGATTGAGCTGAAGTTGCCACTGTGATCTAGAATCAACAGAAAAAGGGACAACGTCACCAAGATTTCTGCTTAAGGTTCTTCACCTTATCAGCGGTTCTGCTCTGGATATAATCAAATGCACTCTTTTATTTAAATTGTCCCAGTTCCAAATATGAACTATGTATGTATACATACATATCTTTATCTATCTTCAGGTGGGCAGTCTGGAGTGCTTAAATCAAAAGCCAAAGTCCTCAAGATTAGTTTCACAAGTCATCTTGCTCTTGTAAAGTGATTCAGTACATCTGCATGCTAGCCTGGAAGTCTGAAGGCAGCTGGTAGGAAATGTTACCCACTCAGATATTTCTGTGCACACTTGTGACTCAGTGCTTCTGGGAATTATTCAGGACATAGTTATCATCTGAGACGATGGGCTCTTGTTTAGTAGTCTAAAAGTTCGAATAGGAGATCTGGGGTACTAGTTCTTCTGAGCTTGGATCTGTAACTGTGTCACCCTAAATGAATGACCTAGCCACCACTGCTAGGTGTGTAGCAGCTGTTGCTGGGGCCCCTCAGTATCCTGCCCACAAGGAAGCTGTGTTACTCTGCAGCCACAAGTGCAAGAGCCTCTCCAGCAGAACAAGCGTGAGCTGGAATCCAGAAAAAGTGTGGTGAGACCAGCCAGCTGGGAAGAGACAGCTTGACAGTTCCAGCACCGGGTGCTTGGGCCACTGGAATCACATAGAAAAACACTGAACAAACCTTCCTTGAACCAAGTACCCCAAGTTCTCACAGGGCTTGTGTAGCAAGGTTCATTTTGTCTTGTTTCTGTACCCTTGTACTGTTTTGCTAGTCCTAGAATCAGGAAGAGCCATGGCAGGAGCTCTCATGCAGAATAGGTATTTTCCTGGAATTTAAGGCTGTCTTCTTGAACTGGGAGCTCTGATTCACAACCTTCTGTGTGTTTTTACCACAAGACACGACTTCATAATTGGGTTGGAAGGGACCTGAAAGACCATCTAGTCCATCCCACTTGACATGGGCAGGGAACTTTCCACTGGACTTGAGATTACTCATCCAGCCTTAAGCAGTTCCAGGAATTAGGTATCCACATCTGTTCTGGGAAACCTGTGGCAGTGTCTCACCATCCTCACAGTAAAGAATTTCTTCCTAATACCTAATCTTAACTAAAACCCAACCCCCTTCAACTTAAGGCCATCCCCCTCTGTCCTGTCACTACATACTCTAGTGAAAGTCCCATTCCAGCTCTTTTCTAGGTCCCATTAGGTACTGGAAGGCTGTTGTAGGACCTTCTCTTCCCAAGGCTGAACAGCCTGATCTCTCTCAGCCTGTATTCATAAGAGAGGTGTCCCAGCTCTGTGGTTAACTTAGTGGCCTCTTCTGAAATTGTTCAACAGGATGTAGCTTTTTACCTGTGATGTGCCTGAAGAATCTTTTTTATTACCCTCGATGTCCTTGGCAAGATTTGCTGCTGCCAGTGCTTTAGCTTTCCTAAGCAGCTCTCTCTCTGGCTGTTTAGAGAATTTTTGTGTATTCCTCCTAGGATACTTTCCCCCTCTGTAGCTGTTCCTGTGTAAGTTTTCCCAGGAGCTCCAGGTCTCCTGGTGTTCTTCCCTATGATCCATCTTGTAGGGATGTATTGCTCTTGAACCTGGATGAGACAATCTTTGAGTATTGTCATTATTATAGTGCATTGTTCCATATACTTCAGATACATCTAAACATTCTTCAGGGACCTGCTTTCTAATAATGGAAAAAAAAGGACTGGGAAGTGCTGAGTCCTTGGAATACATTACAATATACCTCCATGAAACAGCAAACTGTCAGAGAATCAAAACCAATTGAGAGTTATATAAATAATTTCCCTAATGTTTTTTTAGAGCTGCTTCAAAACCACTTGTTAAGCTTGAGGGTACATGTAGGGGTTTGAATATTCTTTCAGCAGTTTAGAAGGACTTTACAAAATATGCTTTTGTCTGCCTTCTCTTCCATATCCCAGAAATAACAGGGAGTCTCCAGAGAAGCTTGAACAGTTGTGCTCAAAACATTAGACCAAATCTTTCTTAATAAAACTCATGAATGTGCACTGCTGATGTCTCAGGGTACATTAGCAGTGATGGTCTTTTCCACCCAGAGGATTGTTATGATGGATCACAGGAAATGAAGCATCCTCCTCTGAAGCACTAAGGGAGAGTTGTTGTCTCCCTCTGCAGACCTAATAAATGATGGTGTGCAATAGAGTTCCCAGTTCCATCGGAACTTTCTGTAGGCTTATCTCTCCTACAACTTTAGACCACCCCCCCTTAAGCATATAATGAATTTAAATTACATAGTTTGGAGGTCAGTCTGTAGAGGAAGAACTGTAGAGGAAGCTCTAGGAAAATTATATGGATAAATGTTATGGTTAGGGATTATGAATAATCTCCTATTATTTGCTTCCTAGATTTAATCCCTTCAGTGGTAGCATTTATAATAAGGGTCACTTATGGTTTGCCTTGCACTGGTGTTATTAATACTAGGAAGGAGAGAGTCATTTTACAGATCTCACAACTTCCCAGTCAGCAGGTCTGTATTTAGGGTTGCTATTCTAAGATACCTAATTTCCTGTGCACTCTGTGAAGCCTTTGGTGCCTTAGTACAGGCTTTTGGATTCCACCCCAGTGACCAGGTGCCTTCAAGTTTCTTACAAAAGCTCCTAACACTTTTTTCGTGTCTAGCCATTAAATCAGAGAGTTAGTCACGGTTGAACTCCAAAGGTCTTATGTCTTGTCACATGAGGTAGCTGGATTCCGGGAAACAATATGGTGAAGAAGTCCCTGATCAGACAAATTTTTACAAGAGGAAGCAAACAATCTACAAGAGGACTTATTTTCAAAATCATAAAAATCAGAGCCGTATAGGTCAAACCCACACAACTATATATATGTCAGCCTTCATTTAAATGTATTATTAAAGAGATTTAATAGGATTAGCATAGTGGAAACTTGAATTCAAGAGCAACTCGCTTTGAATTAAACGTAGTTCTCAGAATGTCAAAACTTCGTATAAAAATCTGAGGATACCTGGTGCAGGTTTTGTTAAAACATCTGAAATTAATCACTGTTAATATCACAATTTTAGGTAGTAAAAGAAATATTGTTTGTATCACAGGAAAATCACTCAGGCTCCAGGAACATTTATGTCTGTCAGGTTTAATCATTCCTGGATTCACTGGGTATGTGATGGATCTGATAAAATGTGATTTAGGCTCATGAAATTCTTTTAGGCCAGGTTACTGGTACTGAAAATCAAAAATATTTGATCTGTGGCAAAAGGAGCTCTTTGCAGTAAAGGTCAAGTATGAGCTGTTCTGAGAACTCTCCTACCAAGTGAAACAACTCTTTTTCTTGGTATTCTGTAGCTCTATAAAGTGGGGTGTCAGGGGAATCATGCTGTGGTTATCAATAAGCAGCAACACAGACAAAAGCATCTTAAAAAATGTAGGTCTAATAAAAATTTGGAGGGAGGAAGTGGTCTATGGTCTTCCTTCTACCATCCCTGCTACTTCTGTTGCCTTTTGCCTTCTGTGCTGGAGGTAGTAAACATTATAAGGTGAATCCCCCTGTGATGCATTTTTGATTGCTATTTTATTATGTGCATCCCGTTTTCAGCATATTTTTTCCTTGCTGTTTATCTCTCAGCTAAATTTGGAAAGCTCTCTGCAGGCTGGTGTTCTGTTGAATAAGCTGACTGCCTGAATAGACAAGTGACGTGATTTTGCACCAGTTAGGAGGGACTGTAAAGTAAGAGTACTGCTCTCTGTCTTGCCAAGGCTTTCTCTGCCTATATTAAATCTCACTTCCTCATGTGGTGTGAAAAGACAAAACTAAACCAATCATCCATTCTCCAACTTATTTTCAGATTTAGCAATCATTTGGAATAAGGGAGGAAGGGGAGATGCCTTATGCTCCAAAATAGCAAAATCAGGACATTGTTAACAAGGCTAGAAAGGGACTGGGAAGATCAGCTAGAGATCTGCCCATAGAGCTTCTCTTAGGTACTGTCTTGTGTCTGAAGTGGCTGAAACTGCTTCATTTTAGAGACTTGGATTGAATATGTCAAGTTTTATGGTAAATTAGTCTGGATTTTAATTTCTAAACAGAGAGATGTTCGTGCATCGTAATTCTAGTCTCACATGTATACACTACTGCGCCAGACCAAGAGTGAAGCAAATGTGTATCTCATATCCAAAATCTTGGGATTTTGCCTTCTTTTCTCTCAACCAAAATTAACCAAACGCTTATTTAAATTTCATGTACATTTTCAAAGTTTTATAGGCTTGAGTTCACAAAGACTTTATTTCCCCAACTTTTGGCACTTCTTCAGTGCTTCTGCATTAAAAAATAAAACCAAACAAAACACAGTGCTAGAGAAGAGATGAACAATAGATGATGATAGAGAAGACAGAAGCAGGGCAGAGCTCTGAGGCACTTCAGCTGTGGAGGACCTTGCCTGTGATACAAAAAGGAATCTGAGATGTCTTTGCCTGCCTCTCTGGCTAAGTTTAAAGAGCTATGCTTTGAAGTCTATACCTGACTCTAATGGAGGTCTTTTGGGAATCCCCTAATCTTTTCCCTTTTGGTCATACATTAGCCACCTTGTGAGAACACCCTCATTTCTAGTCATCCCATTTTGAGAAATACATAATATACTGCTTTCCCAGTATCTCATTTTAGATACTACTCCTGTAATGTTTCCTTTATTAAGTGAAGGAAGAATCTGCCATATAAATGTCACAGTTTTATATAATATTGTTGCAATTCTATAGTACAATAGGAGCAAAATGAAAACACATAACTTTCTAAAGGCATCTATTGTGACTAGCACTGGCAGATATCCAAAAGCCCTGTAAAAGAAGATGCTACATGCTGTTAGCAGCTCATAACAAGTACACTCAAATCTTTGCATAATATGTCCGCATTGAATATGTGTCTTTTAAATCTGAAAGCAGTGCTGAAATTACTTCTCCCTGATTTTTTTTCTGGAGAATATATATACATTTCCTGGGCCATTCTTGCTTTTAGTAGATGAATTTACTAACAGGGATGTTCAGTGATAAGAGAAATTTTATTAGTTACAAAAAGTGAATTTTGTAATTAAAATTGTAAATGATGACATCAGAAATTGCTTGATGTTAGGTGAAGAAGTAAACGAGTCTGGTTATGTCAGATGAGAATATTCACGCATTTGCAGAAAAAGAACAACCAAGAGTTGTTAATAAAATAGTAAGAACACCCACAACATTAAATAAATACTGAAAAAAAACAGTTTTCACAGATGTAAAAAACAGCAGTAGAGATATAGTGAGTGAATAATTGTTCACTGCATATTAGTCACCCTGCTGCAGTAACTTTTATTACTAATAATAGCTGTTTGGAACCCAAATTTGGATAAACTTTTCCATCCAATCATCAAATAAAAGTCCTCAATTACACAGAGACTTGGAAAGAATTATTAGGAGCTGTTGACTAAACACAGCTTGGACTTTGTGGAGACATGAGCTGTATCTTTCATTATCTCTTCCAGAGCAAGGGCCACCCCAAAGTCACAGGAGATATTTTGTCATTTCCCCTGCATGGTAATTGTAGGATTTCCCTTGTCTTCTCTGGCCTTTGTCTCTAAGAGCTGCTCACAAGAGCTCACAGGATAAAATTGTGAGACTGCTAGTCTTAGACTTAAAAAGATCCAGCTCTGCATTACATTGATCTTCTAACCAACCATCATGATGAGGAGTAGTATAACTTCTCATTGCATCAGATTCAAACCAGCATCCCAAGTGATGTTTAAGGGTTGAAATTTTCCTGTGCATCATGACACACAGCAAAACATGCACACTGTGCCAGCTCTAGAGTAGATCTTTCCAACTACTTGATTACTTTATCCAGACTGAGAGGAATGAAAGTAAGATGTATGAATGAAGGAGAATGGTTCATAGAAGTTCTACTTTCGGCAGTAGAAAAATAACTTCCTTTTTTTGCTTACTTGCTTGTTTTTCAAGGCTACAGAAAACAATATAAAAAATTAGAACCTTAATTTTAAACATGAGCCTACATTTGATTTCAAGAATGTAGTTTGCTGATAAAAAAAGATTTTTATTTTGTGGTATGGCTTCAGACTATTCCATATTTCTGCATTGGAAAAAACCCCACATGTTTGGTTTCCACAGTTCATCAAAAATACAAGAGAAAATATAATGGATATTGCTAGCATGGAGCTTCCTGCTCCTCTTTGCTCCCTGTTTAATTGGTTGCCTCTTCTCCCCAGCTGCTTAAGGGATTGTTCTGTCCCTGTGGCTTTGCTCTCTGAGGCTTCACACTCCTGACTTGCTCTCTGCAGTTGTCTCCTCTGCTGCTTCACTCTGCGTGTGAGCCGCAGAAAACTGCCATTGACAAATCTCTGAACATTAGGAGCTGGGATTTTTGTCTTTCCTCTTGCTGTGCCTACATGTGGAAAAGCAAGAAAACAAGCATGGGGGAGCATATATGGTTGATGTTTATTCTGTTTCCCTCTCTATCCTGTCTAAATGATGATACATATTGTGCTTATGTGTGCCTAAAGCATAGCATAATCAGGGTACAGACAGTAGCATTGTACTGAAACTAAATAAATGAGACAGGAGTTTCTCTCAAAACCTTTTCATTGATTTCCTTTTAAAGTTTGCCATAAATCCCCATTTGCTTCATAAAAACAACTTCTACTGCATATCTGCAACAAAGTTGCAGAAGGACTGTCTTAACACATTGCCAGATCATTTTTATGGCTGAGCCAAACAATGTTAATAGAAGAAAATTAAAATTATAATCATATTGGATGATTCTGTGATCCATGATAAAAGAAATTACATGTACAATTTAGCATCTAGTCAAGACAAAGCAATTTCCACTATTGGTATTTTTACTGATAACATCTTTCAAGAGATAATGCATTTAACTTAATTTCATAGAATATGTTTGCCTGAATTTAGTGAGATGCAAAAAAAGTCCTGTGTGCTTGTGTTAAGCTTCCTTATTGCTAATATATTTAATTTAAAATTAAAAATTTGCAGACAACAGTAACTTTGGCAGGATGTTGATCTGCTGGAGTCAGGAAGGCCCTGCAGAGGGATCTGGACAGGCTGGATCAATGGACCGAGGCCAACTGGATGAGGTTCAACAAGGCCAAGTGCTGGGTCCTGCACTTGGGTCACAACAACCCCATGCAGTGCTACAGGCTGGGGACACAGTGCCTGGAAACTGCCCAAGGGATAAAGGAGCTGGGGGTGCTGGTGACAGTGGCTGAACATGAGCCAGCAGTGCCCAGGGGGCCCAGAAGGGCATCATCCTGGCCTGGGTCAGCAATGGTGTGGCCAGCAGGAGTAAGTAAGGAGGCTGCATCATGAAACCTGTGTTCAGTTTTGGGTCTCTCAACTAAATGACACTGAGGGGCTGGAGTGGGTCTGGCGAATGATGGCAGAGCTGGTGAAGGGTCTGGAGTGCAAGTCCAGTGAGGAGCAGCTGAGGGAGCTGGGGCATTTCAGTCTGGAGAAAAGGCTCAGAGGAGACTTCATCTCTCTAGCTTTTAGCTCTTCTCCCAAGCAACCAGCAGCAGGACAGCAGGAATCAGCATCAAGCTGCACCAAGAGAATTTCAGTCTGGATCTTAAGAAAGCTTCTTCACTGAGTCATCAAGCATTAGAACAGGCTGACCAGAGAAGTGGTGGAGTCATCATCCCTGAAGTGTTCAAAAAATGAGTAGATGTGGCACTTCATTGTATGAGTTAGTGAGCATGGTGTTTTTCATTCAAAGGTTGGAGTTGTTTATTGATTACACCTACTACTGAATCAGAATTAATTGGAATTACAATCTTGGTGTGCATTTAGATGCTGAACATCTATAGATGGTCTTGGACACTCTGTTGTGAATGGAGAAAAAGCTTAGATCTTGTGGTGAGGGTGGCCCTTCAGTATGAGGCTTCAACTTGAATTCCTGATTCCTATGACATGATCTCGCTGAGCTTGCAGCACTCGAGTTTACAAACGGTTTGTTTTCTAACTTGGTAAGTCTGGAATTCAGGGTGAAGCAGCTAGAGAGACCTGCAGGATTTGCACATCATCAGGTTGATGGGGCTGGGGGAATGTGAAGCCCCATTTCTCTCTCCTGGTATTTTTGCATGCTGTGTTGGAAAATCTCCTGCCAATTGAGCTCTCTCAATACTAGAATTGAGAGCTAAAGGAAACCAGCTATCTGCAGTATTAATTACTGAGACATTTACATTAACTCTGAAAACTTCCTTGGCCTTCCTGGCCTACATCAGTGCTGTAACTTCAAATAATTATTGGGTCATTCTGTCACTACCAAGCCCCCTTAGAACACACAAAGACTAAGTTATCTGAAATTTGAGTCACTGCGACTCATTAGTCATCCTGAACATTATTGATCAGAAAAGGATGTTGTAGTAAGCATACCTGACATCTGATTTCAGAAAGGCTGAGCCACCTAAGGCCAATTCCCTTGCTCCCAGGAGAGGGAGTGAAAGAAATTGCCAATAGCAGCATCCTGTGGCATCAGAGGCAGTTCACAGCTCTTAGGAGCTGGCACATGCTTGGAGCAAAACTGCTTTCCTAAGGGCATGGAGGTACTGCTTCAAGTTAGGCTTTGTGTTCAAGTGGGCACTTGTAAGGCTGTGGACAGGTGATAATCCTTTCACATGCTGGCATCTTTTGGATACTGTCTTTGCAGGGAGAGGGGACAGGTGAAAAAAGTGTGCACAATGGATAGAGCATCCTGGAGCTGTTTCCTGCAAAATTGACATGTGTTTCTTCTTAGGCTGAGTCCACTGATAAAAAGATCAGACTGTGTGTTTTCTGTGAGCTGGTGCAAATTACAGCCATCACAATACAAAAGACATAGAAGGAGGCTTTCCTCTGTTTTATTTTTGCTCTTGATCACTTAGCTCAGGTATGCGAATGAATCTCTTTCAATTTACTTTTTGTGAGGGGACCAAAGAGAATGGCACAAATCTGGTTCCAGGGAACTGTTTCTTCAGCCTGTGCCCAGGGAGAGAGGCTGCAGTTCTGCTTTTTTTTTCAGCAGGCTGCACACTTTCCTGCTGCTCTTGGCACTGGTGACGCCATGAGTAAAATTGTAGGTGATTCTTGACAGCATTAGGAGGGGTAGGTGTTGGTCTCTGGACTTCTGATGCTTGATCTCTGTCCTTGCAACTGCTTGTAAGCCCTGGAGATTGTCAGGTGTTGAACCCTTCCTGCCAGCTCAAGGGGAGAAGTTGGGTGTCAGTAAGGAAAGATGATTAAATGGGGAGGGTGGATGAGGGAGAAGAGTGTTTTTTAAATGGAAATTGCTCCTGCAATCGCCCTTATCACCCTTTTCTCTAGCTTCCCCACTACCTATCTAGAGTACTTCTACTTCTCACTCCTAAGGCAGTATTTTATCCATGTCTTTGACCTTTTGATTCTGCCCAGTACCTACTTCCAATGTCATGCAATGTTATTTTCTGTTTAGCCTGCGTTTTCATATCACTTTGGCAAAATGAAGACTTTCTGCTGTGAAAATATGATTGCTACAGTATCTGTTACAAATTACAGTTCAAGTTTATTTGTTGATAAAATATTTTTTCATATGACTAAGGGCAGTTCAGGTCACAAGTGGAAATTCTTTTCAGGGAAAACAAATGCCAACATCTGCAAATGTTGTTAAGTTAATGAAAATGGTCTAAGATCAAGAAATATGACACATCCCTCATTGCATCATCAGAGGTTCAGGTTTCAGAGATTTTAGCACAATTCCCACCAAAGCCTGTACTTTTCATCAAAAGCAGAACATTACCAGTCTATTAATATTTTACTTTACTATGTGTGTTTTTGTTATCTATCTGTCCCTATGAGTAACACACAACTTTATTGGATTTGTGCTAACCTCGTTCCCACAGGACTCTGACATGTAATCATCTTATATTTCCCTAGTGAAGAAACAAAATGGAGATCAAAAACATGGGTTTGACAATTCTGCCTGCCCTGTAGAGTTCCTGAACTCTGGAAATGACCCTATTGCTGCAGTGAAGGTTTTACATGGAACAAATCACAGCTGTTACAGACTTGAGTGTGTCTAAATCTGTCTGGAGCCCATCAGAGCCAGCTCCTCAGTGATGGGTTCAAAGAGAGAATAGGGAATTAACTTCAGGCTTCCCACATCCTGTCTGGCACTCTGAAACCAGTTCTGTTGCCATCACACACTTCTGTAGGCGACCCTTGTAGCTCATAAAAGGAGTGGGGTGAAGCTCCCCAGAACACAGCAGAGCTCTGGAGCTGTGACTCCTCATGGGGCAGGCAGCAGCAGCTCCACACACCCAGCACCCTGACACCCACTGCCCCTGCTGCAGAACTGCTGTCGAGCTCCTTTGGCTTCCCAGAACTTTGCCATGCTGAACATCATCTTGGGAAACAATACACAAAACTCCTTTTTTGTGACCTTGGCTGGACTGGCTAGAGACTACAGTGTTTAAATCACATGTTCCCAAGCAAATTGGTTCTTTTCAGGTGTTTTTCTTCATAGTTTACTAGTCAAAACGTTTTATTATGCAGGCTTTAGCATCACATAATTGAAAATATTTGCACAGGTGGAGTTGAACCTTTAGTTTCTTGGCATTTTCTCGTTAGGCACAATCAAGTTGGATTTTTTAAGAAAGAGCACCATCTTGTGGAGGTATGTGTTCCACTCTGCAGAACAGCCAAAATCCTGTTGAAAACCACTCAGTTCAGCTTGGGCACTGCATATTACAGCAGTTGTAGTCTTATAGTTTTACCACTGAGAATTAAAGTAATCACAAAAAAAAAAAAAAAAAAGAAAAGAAAAAAAGATGAGGTAATACATTTCTTTTGTAATATCATAAGAATTCATGAGGACATTATTTGGAGGCATAAAAATAATTTCAGGACTTACTGAAGTAGATAAGCAATAAGATTAAGTAAGGTGAATTTTCTATACATACTCCAGAATGAAAAAGTGACAAAACTAGATTTGAGGCTAATTCCTGACGTTTATGCTTCCTGAAGAAACTATTTTAGGCTGTCTGTTTAGCTATACAATCTTATATAATTGTTCACTAGACCCAAGCCATGGCTTTTAAAGGGAAGACACAGAAGTGTCCTTAGTGGTAGAGAGAGCTGTTACAGCCTGGATTTAAGCCTATAGTGCATTTGTTGTAAGCAGTCACTGTTATATTAGATGTTATTATGATGTAGGGGAATTGCAGTTTTTCTGTTCTGTTCTTCTGTTACGTTTGATATTTGTGTGTATCTTTCTGTACCAGTTCTGTTTCATGCTTTATTTTCCAGAGTCATTAAGCCATAAATGTCAAATTTAAGTCATAAAAATGCCAGCTAGAACTGCTTCATTAAAAGGAAATGAGGTGATAAATTTATCTGAACTTAACAATTTACTCAAGGTATCACTTGTTTACATAAAATCAAAATCAATCAGCACTTAAAAATTCACCTTTTTCACTGTACTTCATTTTCATGTGTATGTGGCACGCTGAGACCCTTCAATGTAGTTTCTATGGCTCTGAACAACATAGCTGTTGAAATCAGGCCTGGTATTGCATGTCCATGATCAAGAGTGCAAAACAGGCCCAGCAAGAATACCAGCATCTGTCAGGCAGCTGCATCACACTGACTCTGAGAATTTAGTATGCCAGAAATAAAACCTTTGTATGGAAACAAAAAATTCTTTTGCTTAGGAAATAAGTACAGGATTTATTTTATCTTATCACTTAATAGCAGGAGAGATGTGCATACACAAATATGTATAGTACAGATGCATATTTTCAGTTATATAGATATATATGCAGAGAATATTTTCCAGGAGTTGATTCAATGAGAAGTGAACAGATTTATATTTATATGTCTCTTTCCAACATACAACGTTTTGCAATAACTGTTTTTCTTAGTATAAATGAGTTCAAAATGAATAGCTTAATGATTTACCAAAGTACTTAGAAATATTTTGTATTACCAGAGTGAACTTGATAACCATGAAAACAAATTTTACATTCCCATTAAATGTCCCAGCCATCCTATATAGCCATAGATTGTCACTATTATTTCATGTCAAATGGTGTGTATTTAAAGTAAGCACTGAATCAGACTGAAACACATGCTTTGATATGTGAATCACTCTTTAAAAAGAAAAGTTCTTGAAAGATTCCCTTTAGGCTTTTGAAGGAGTCGGACTATATCTGATGGCTTCCTGAAACACTTCTAATTGTAGTTTTCTTTGTAGAAAGTAGCTTGTTCTTACTATTGCTGAGGGTAGGCTAAGATGACAGACCACAGTGGTACCTTTGTTCCTACCCTGGTAAGTGTATTTTGTCTGTGCTCTGCTAATGTTTGTATTTAGGCTAAAAGCATATATTAAAGTCCTTATGTTTTAGCTCCAGTAAACACAGATCAAAAGAAATGCACACTGTATATCACACTCTCATCTGAAGGATCAGTGAGGGAGATCTCTTGGCCAAATGTAACAGAAAAATGCAAGTGCTGCCAAGAAGAGAAGACTGGATATCTTAGAGTCTAGTATGCCCTTTAACCTCGCTTAGACATACCTACTTCCACAGAAAACACCAGAAATGTTGAAGGACAGTTTGACTATCTATTTACACTAGAAATTACCTTTTTGTCAGTGGTGCATTATTTGCAAGAGTATTTTTCTGTTTTAAAACTTGAAAGTAAAGATAGAAATTAGCACTTGGGTAAGCTCTGATTTTATTTTTTTTTTAATTTACTTTCTCTTGGAATGCTAAGTATTCTTTGCATGCAGGTAAATTACCATCCTTTAACTTGGAACTTACTTAGTGCTGAAAGTGAAAAATCACAGAAATAGGCTGTGATTCTATTCTATTCTATTCTAGTGGGATTGGCATTTGTTGGTTTTTCCTATTTAGCTACTGCTGCTTTGCAGTTTTGGGAAGCATGTTTTCTCTCTTATGTTGCTCAAAAAGCTATCAGATGACATTCTGAAACAAATGCTTGCAGCAGAAACAAAGATGTATTTTCATCTCAGCCACTGGAAATCAGAATCCAGTGCAGCAGAGCAAATAATTTTGATTAGTAGTTTGAGCTAGTATTGAAGCCTACAAATTGTAATGTGCAACAGTGAATTTCTGTTTGTGAAAAAGGCAAAATACTATAAATGAGTATACATGCCACTTTGTCTAGTTTGAGAAAGTCATTGCCTGTAGTCAACGTCTGTTCATGTTTAAGATGTGTGAAAAGTTTCTTAGTGTTAGAAACAGCTTTTCCTCTTTTGGTATGTGTGATGTGTCCTCCTTCTGAAATCACACATAGTAATACATCTGCCTGGAATCTAAGAGCCACAGCTTTACTGGAGTTGTAAGGAAGGTGGTGTAATGTTATGTTTGTTTTATCTGAGGAGCTTTTTCTCCTGTGCTTAATTATTTCTTATTTAGAACACTGCTTGAAGTTTTGTTTTATTGTGTTTTCTCTTTTTATATGCACTGCTATTACAGCATAATATTCAGATTTTAATGTGCACAGCAAATACATCAAAACAAAATCATAAAAACCCCCAAATCTTTATGTTCCTCTACTTCTCCAAATATAAAAAATTCTAGTTTCTTTAATGATCCTGGTTTTGCAGAGTTACTCAAAACTGTGAAAGGCTGTGGGATGTGTATTCCTACCAGGAATAGTTGTTATCTTTTATTATGTGTATCAAAATCATTTCAAGGATTTGGCCCAGTATTATGTAATGTCAGGACTGATACTCATCCAAAGAGGCCATTAAAACATGTAAGTTGACAGGAAAGCTGTGTTTAAACATTCTATACCAAGCACCTAATTTTACAAATGCTCATAGGGAAATGTTTCCTTGCCTAAAGCTGGGTAAAGCTTTCTATCATGGTTCTCTGAGGTGAATGTTAAGGTGTTGTCTTTTATCTGGTGAACCAAAAGAAAGCAGCCATCAACTACTTAAATGTAGGTCATAGTCTTTGTGTGGCCAAGAAAGCAGAATTTCCCTGCTGTACTGTGTGTTACCTTTGATAAATTTCTGTAAATTTGTCACAGCCCTGGGAAGCACAGTCACTGCTGCTGCTGCCTACTGCTTCTACATCTTAAAACCCCTGAGTCAATAATCTTCAGTTTACCTGAGTTGCTTCAATATAGAGCAATTTTTGCCCCAATTTTTAAAAATCACAGTTATTTCTGAGATCCACTGGCTTTCAGTTGTGCCCACAAGTCCTTTTCCTTGATTCCACTCCTGCAGGCAGGCTGTGTTTGCAGGTGGGCATTTGACAGGTTGCAGCATTTGTGTAGAATACAGCACATCTATACAGGTGTTATGTGCAAGCTGATTATTTCTGACACAGAAGTCTAGAGAAACTCTGCACCTGCCACAAATTCCCCAGTGTCAGAGATCTTATTCCTTCAATTTTTTTATCATTCTTGACTGGGGACTTTGTTGTTTCTGTTTGGTTGCTGGAGGTTTTCTCAGTTTGGCCGGGCAGGGTGCTGACAGGGCGTGACAGATCCCCCACCTGTGCGGAGCTGCTGGTGCTCTGTGCGGCCCCATGACTCAGGAGCAGGGGTGACTCCCACCAGAGTTTGCTTTCCTTGTCATGCGCTTGCTTCTCTTTCTGTTTTGCCACCCACTTGCAGAGAAGGAGAAAACGTGTTCTCCCAGATCACCAGTGCATGATTTTTTATGTCGTGAATCAAGAATGCTGGTAACAAATGGCAGAATTTGCATATTTTGGTACTCTATGATTGAATTTCACATTAATAAATTCAACAGAAAACATTAGTACTGACTTTTCCTGCAAAGAGTGAGGAAATTTTAAAACATACTCTGGTACTCCTAATACAGCAACAATTCAGATTAAATTTCAGCCTCATTGCACTTTACAGCAGTGTTGTTGCAAATGTCATGTACACAGTAATACCTCTAGAGAACAGACGTTACTATGTCTTTTGTACAGTTCTTGCATGAAACAGAAGGACACACAGTTCTGTACAAATTTTTCACAAGGGATATGAATACTTGTCCCACTTGTGAGCTTTAAAGTTCAGTTCATTAAGACTGTATATTTGCTACTTTAATGAGTTCAGTAGTCTAAAAACAAACTGAAAAAAATTTCATGGGAAGTACTTGGCATTCCCATCTATCAGTGATTTTGAAGGCTCCTCTTAAACTTTTACCTAAAGCTGTTTAAGTGCAAATATTTTTGCAAGACTGGAACTCCAGAGACTTTTAATGACTTAATGCCTGGCCTTTTTGCTGAGCTAAGAAAATTATAATCCAAAATTATGTCCCATATTTTTCCAGATGAAACATTTTATACATGTAATAAAAATAGCTAACAGTTTACCTTACTGCCTTTTCTCTTCAATGATGCAATAAATTTATTTAATTTTGTTAACAGGCATAATAACACTTCAAAGGACCCCTGATTTATTTCCTCTGTAATTGCCTTGTCTTCCATTAGAGCTGTTTATCACTAATTTTAAGCAATGCGTAGCACAAAGGATTTCTAAAATTATATCTGTTTACATTAGCTATAGAAGGACTATACATGTGAATTAGCTAAACTTTGTCATGTCTTTTCTGACAGGAAAAAATCAAGATA
Source organism: Parus major (assembly GCF_001522545.3). Classification (NCBI taxonomy): domain Eukaryota; kingdom Metazoa; phylum Chordata; class Aves; order Passeriformes; family Paridae; genus Parus; species Parus major. The sequence continues at coordinate 38,168,390 of NC_031773.1, read as the reverse complement.
TGGCTTACAGAAAAATTTTATTTTCTATATAGTTTATATTTATTGCCTCCAAGTTAGAGCAATGAAACAGTAATGGACCACAGACCAAAATAAAACTTTAATAATTTAATAGTCTGAATTTAAAATTTAATATTGAATAGTTTTAATAGCTTGTTGATTTGGGTTTTTTTTTAAATATAAAGCTGACACACTGATGCAAGTCAGGGCAATATATTCCAAGCTTCTTCCTGGCTTTCTTTGATCCGCACCACCAGTTATGGATGGGGCAATCCACACTGTACAGCCAGCACCCATCTCTCACGGCTGGGATTTCTTCTCCCAGAAGCAAGTCCCGTGCGGCAGAACAGCAGCTAGGGGAGAAGCCCTGGCAGACATCGTTTGTTCCAGAGAAAGACATTGCATCTCCTCAGAATTCCTGTCTGTCTCTGGCTGTGCCAAGCCCCTTTTCCCCTCTGCAGATGGAGGGCATTCTCGGTGGGCAGGAGGGATGGCAGGTGAGCGCTCGCCTCCGGCACCAGCGCTGCCCGTGCCTGGGCTGGCCACACACAGGTGCCACCTTCCACTGGGAGCATTTTTCTCATGTCATCTCACAAGTGACTCTTGCTAGGGATAAAATGAGCTGTGCAAGTAAATCTTCCCTTCCGTGTGCATTAAAATGAATATAGGCCTCTAAAGCATCTGCATCAACTTGGTTATTCTCTAAAGATTAAGTGCCTGAGTGCTTGCTGATTTTGTGACATATAGCACTGTACCTCTGGGAAAACACCAGCTTCCCATGCGGTGCTGAGTGGTTGTAGGTGTGCACTCACTGCTTGGCAGAGATTAGAAAGTGGGCCCTTACGTTTTAAATAGGATATGTATATGCTTAAAGGAAAGCCTACTTAGTGTCTGAGAGGCCACTTTCTAAGCTCAGATACACAGCATGCTGTGCCTGTTTACTGTATGTGGAGAGCCATGATACTGGGCTGAGATTAGTGTGGAATTGAACCTGTGCTTTATGAGATAAGTTACATGTAAGCTGATAAATATTTTAAAATAATTTCTTGAACCATAGAGGTTAGGTGTTTTTTTCTTCTTTGTAAGTATATCAGCGGCTTTTCTAAGCATTTTTCTAAAGCCTCTGTTTAAAGGCCAGCATGCAACTCTGTTGTGACCTTTGATAGGATGATTCACAAATTATTTTGGCATGAATAGTTTTATACACACATTTTTCCTCTTTGTATTTGCAATTGCAAGTCATATGGGGATAATTGGTTTTGTTTTAGAACCAGCCACAATTCAGTGAAAATGCTACATATTTCACATAAGGTGAATTCCTTTGAAGTATCTGCCTATTTACTTGTTTTTGGCTTTGTTTTCCTGTCTTTCTTCCTGAAGAAAGTGTTCTCATCTTTCTGAAGATGAAACTTTGTTTTCTTAGTGCTTTATAATCATGATAGAACACTGATTTTTAAAATGTCTTAATTGGCAGGAACCCAGTGCAAGACACAGTGCACAATGTAATATTTAAATATTTGTAAGTCTTTTCCAATTACCTAATCTTTCAGCAGTAGGAAATCAAAAAGCATTCTGGGTTTTGCTGTGAACCTTTTTCACCTCACGTGGTGCTGATGTCTTCATGTGCTGCTCACAGAACCTTCCCTCTTCTGATTAAGTAGCATAGAAAAAGACTAGCTCTGGCTTTTTATTAGCTGAAATAGAAAAATATAAAGCTTCTTAGTATTCATTGTGCTAGAAATCCTTTAGAATTTGTACCTACATGTACATTAAGATGCTTGTATGATGAATTACAAGGAAAACCCAGTTCAAGAGGGTTAAGTTGTCACTTGGATGGTAGAAGAAGTCTTTTTTTGATGGCAGTCATGTAAACAGTCCACTGCTGTTACCTCATCCTTTCATTTATGTAGCCTAGTTTCAGGGGGAAAGTTCCTTATCTTTCAATCTAAGCCATTTTTTCCCTTACATCATCTTTGCAATATCTATGCAGTAAATATTCTGTGTCAACACTGTTCCACCAGGTTCCAGCCTTTGCTTTGTAACTGTTTTGAAACCTACTCATATGGTAGAACATTTGTTTGAAATAGCCTAGTTGCTAACTGTAAGTTATTAGGGGATGCATTTCAAAGCTGCAGTGTTCATGGGGTGTGATTGTTTCAGGGTGTAGGTCAGTGGTGTTTTCTGTATCAGCTGGAGGAAAGGAGTAAAAGTATTTTCTTCTCTCTCTGTTTGTTTCCAGGGCTGATCCATCACAGTTAATAAAGCAAAAAGGGCTGCACAGAGCTGTACCATTTTTGATTTTTCTGTGGATTGGAACATGTCTGAATAGCCTTAGACACAACTCCTAAGTTCTTTCATCTTCACAACTAAACATCTAAAGATCAGAGCCAACTAGACTTTACTGAAAGCAACATTTTCTTAATAATTTCCATAAAACTAGCTTACCAGATTCTTGAAGAAGCCAATAAAGAGAAACAAGCCAGTAAACAAAATAAACCCCATGTTTATCAATGCATAAACCAAAACACATTCATTGTATAGCCTACCAAATCCATAGAACAGAAACATTTATGTTAACTGTTCTGATAGAAAAGGTCTGGTGTAGTTTTTACAGCAGCATTTTATAAGCATCATAATTAATCACTCTTTTCTTAAGGGAATGAATAAAAACCTTCAGTGCTCTGAATTTGGCCACATGATCCGAGCCTAAGCTTAGGTAATAAATCCCCAACCAATCATGAAGCAAATTATCATGAAAGCATAAATATTACAGCTTTAAGACTTGATCTAGGAAACACTGAAAATTGTTAAATTATGAACATTCTGTCAAAAGTTATTTACTCTTATAACAGACAGAGTAATTTCTATTCTGTACTTCTAGATTTTTAGGGCAATTTTATTCACTACTGGAAGTAATTTCTTTTAATGAAGAACTAATTAAAAAATGAAGACTTATCAGTGGAGACTTTTCACTTAGCACAGCTCAGCTGTCAGAGAAATATCCATGTCCTCCCACTTACCGCAGATGCTGAGCACCCGTCTTTTCTGTGGAAGGTGATAGGATATGAGTATTCTCAGAATGTATTGAAATGGGCCTCTGGTTAGCAACACCTCCTGGCAATCATTAACTAAAACAAAAAGGGGAGAAACAGGTTTTAATTAAAAATTGCTTCTCCAGAGTCAGCTGCTTGTAGTTGCTGAAGGGTGAAATAATTTGTGAAACAGGCAAACTGAAAAAAATAAATCAAGTTTATAAAATCTCAGTTTTTTCAAGTAGAGGCACCTACAGTTTTATGCAGTACTGTCTTCAGGATTATTATCTGTATTTTGGTGATTACATCAGGAATACTTCCTGAAGGTGGTTGTCTTTTGAATTCTGCTGTGCCGCTGATTACAGCTGTTAAGATATTGCAATGTGGAAAGGGAGCAGAATGAGAAAAATCCTGCGTTCTGTCTATAGCAGTTGGATGTTTCTCTGGAGTATGCCATGCTGCCTCTGCTTTAGACTAACATGCTTTGAAAAAGTCATAATTGTAACTCTTTAACAGTTCATCAACAGCTTGTCTTGACACAAGGTCTCCATTTTTAATGCTTGAGACCATCTAAGGTTTGCACTTGTCAAGAGTTCCCAGTAAGAATGAAAAAAATTCTTTAATCATCTAATACCATGCTGGATGAAAAATTAGTAGTTTTGGTCACAAATTGCCAATGTCAGTCTGAATTACTGATATACATAAAATAAAAAGTAAAAAAGAACCTCAAGTTGCACAGAAGAAAAGAGACTGAATCACTGAGATGCAATTGCACTATAGAGAAATACAGATTTTTCTGTATGGGTGTTAGCAAGGTTAAGTTATTTATAAGACCAAGTCCTAAGAAATCCAGTACTTTCTTATTTTAAGAGCAATATCAGAATGTCAATAATTAAAAAACCCTTTCAGAAGAAAAGGTTTCAGGTCACAAAGAGTGTCATCATCCAGAGTAGTTCATTATGGTACATTTTAGGAAATGTGAAGTAAGTCTGGTAATACAGTAATCTAGAGAATTTTCATGATGAACTGACCTGACAAATCAAGAAAACAAGCCAACCCCAAAGTGCAACTACATCTTTCTATTTCCATAAGATAAGAAGCACAACCACACCAGGGGAAAAGGTGCTGGGGGTGCTGAGTGACAGCAGATGAACATGAGCCAGGGTTGCCCAGGTGTCCAATGGCATCCTGGCCTGGATCAGCAATAGTGGGGCCAGTAGGACCAGGGAAGTGCATCCCCCTGTACCCAGCACTGCAGAGGCTGCACCATGAATTCTGTGTTCAGTTTTGGACTCTTCACTAAAAGAATGACATTGAGGTGCTTAGTGTGTTGAGGAAATGACAACAGAGCTGGTGAAGGGTCTGGTGCACAAGACTTATGAGAAGTAGCTGAGGGAGGTGGGGTGGTTTAGCCTGGCTCAGGAGTGACCTTATCCCTCTCTGCCACCACTTGAAAGGAGGTTGTAGCCAGGTGGGGATCAGCCTCTTCTCCCAGGCAACCAGCAAAAGGACAAAAGGCAGTGGCCTTCAGCAGCTAGGGATAACTGAGTGAAATGAAAAGTAACCATTATCCATGGTACCAATCTGCATTCTCTTTGCAAATATAATGTGCTCTTCAGACAAAAATGCAGCTATGATGCTGCATCTAGTCTGATATATCTTTACTGAAGTTTTAAAAATGGTTGGCATTTATAATTCATATCTTATCTCTAATTTCCCTAAACACCAAGTGATTTTCAACAGCAAGACTGGAAATGCATAAAATCTTTTACTATATTCTATAACTTTAAACCTTCTGGAATGGCTTAGCGTGTTTATATGCAAATAAATCAAACAGTACTGGCAAATGTTCCTGGATGGTCAAACACAATCATCTGTAGTAGTAATCTGTTGGCCCAGATTCTGGCACACTTTTCATTCACACAAATTTATACATTTTTCCAGGCAGTTACTAATTATGGTGTGGGAATAGGACTGTTGCAGGGACCATTCCCAATAAGCAGTTTGCATGCAGGCTCTTTGGACACTTCAGTGTTGACTAACATATTTGTGTACTCTACTGTGCCAGTTGGCCACAACAACTGGGAACTTTCCCAAGCACATTTAGTTTACTCCTATAAATATAGCTTTTCATTTCCCTCTAATGATGTCACAGCCTCCATGCCAACTCTGTTACCTCTTCTGTTTTAGCTTTGACACATTATGCCTGCCTCTTTCTTGCTCCATTAATTGCAACTCCAGAAATGGGCAGTAACAGTGAAACACGGTAATGTTTGGGATGGGATTGCTTGGGAGGATGATCTTTGTCGAAACTGAAGCAATAAACAACTGAACTGAAAAAGGAGTTATTTTAAAGGGTATCCAGGAAAGAGATTTGTGTGCGTTTTTGGTTGCTGGTAATATAAAAGCTAATTTTTAGCCCTTATGAAAAGGGATGTTTTTAACCATGGAACTTGATCAAACATGTCAGTTCAAGTACAGCACTCAGTGTTGCAAAGTGAACATTTTGTATTCTAATAACCCTTTGGTATATTTCCTTTCAGATGCATTGATTGCAAAAATAAAATTTCAGAAATTAGGAAGAATTTCTGAAGCTTCTTGTAAAACAATGTAAGAGTTCACTGGTTATTTTAATATGTGAACAGCTCAAAGACACGTGAAGCAATGAAATATCTTGGTTAATCTGCACATAAACCAAGTTCATCTGTTCAGATATTACAGAGTGTATACAATGGAAGCTTATGGGGAGATAATTGTGAATGAGTCATCAGAAATGTTTTAAAAATAAATTCACAAGTTTTATTTTAATTGTTGACTCATCTGCGATTTATTTTCCCAACTGTTCTTTCTCGCTTGTCTGTCAAACCACGTTCATGGTCATCTTAAACTTTTCACTTAAACAGATTATGCAAATATAGAAACCTGTCCTGCCATTTAATAGAATATCTTTTCTTGGTCAGTGTCTGAAATTGTATTTGTGCAGGTCTAATTTGGTTTATATGCCACCTGTTTATTTTGAGGTGCAGTGTTGTTCAATCTTAGGACACCACTCTTAACTGCAATTTCAGTGCTGCTTTCCTTGCACCAGCTAGAGGGTTTGGAGTTTTGGTAAATAGACAGGAGTAGGAGTAAGATAAAACATTTCCTTCTGATTTCCATCTGGCTGTGCTGAGAAGGAACAAGGTATATTCCATCATGGCAAACTACTATCTGGAGATGTAGACACAGATAGTGAAAATGATCAGGTCTAAGAAGGAATTTTTAAGTGAAGAGAGGCTATCAGGATTAGCACTGTTTATTTAAAGATTAAAGAGATCAGGATGTATTTATGTAAAATGTAACTTCTGTAGCGGAGTTACACTAAAAATTTATCTATTTATTTTCTTTAGAGAAGAGAGGCCAATGGGTGAAGAGGAAAGATGATGTATAATTTTTCCTGTGGTCATCTTTCCCATAAGGTACTGCTGAGAATATATCCTACATCAGTCTCAGGAAAGGACTAAATCTTTATATGGACAATGTGGGTAAAACCTGTAGTTGGCTCTTTTTTGATATAATTTGTTTTTTTTTTCTTTAAAAGAAAATTCTTAATGTGCTAATGTTAGTTACTTTAGTAAGTAATTATTTCATTTTCTACACATGACAAATATTATGGTTATATTATTCCATTTACCACAGGTACCTATATTTTGTATACATTTTAAGTTTAATGTATAGTGATCTGCAGTTTTTTTAAGATTTTCTGTGCCACTTTAAGAACATACTAATTAGCATTATCACTGCTTGATGCTAATCAAGATTTTAAGCTGCTGCATGAAATTGCATGAAATATAATATGTGAAATTCTGTGAAGTTCTAAAAAAGAATTCTGACTTTGAGTTGTAAGAAGTGTCTATAATTTCTGATTAATGTTCATGAGAAACATGTTCATGCTGCAGTGAAGGTGAAATAAGCATAAGATATAGTACTAAGAATTAGAAACTTCCTGGCCTGAGGTTGCTTCATTATTTAACCTTATGTGATTTAACTTGTTTATGTCACATTATATCCTTTAATAAAGCATAAATAATTTTGCAGTTATTTTTTCCATGCTCCATAGTTTTTTGTATCTTGGTCTGGGATGTTAATCTTCCCTGTGATTGTAGCAGCAGACTTAATCTAGATGTGACTGTGAATTTTTCGCTGCAGATGTTGCTTTTCACATAATTTGTTTCAGGAAAGTAGGAAAAGCCATTTTCGGGGTTTGTGTGGTTTTGGTTTTGTTTCACATAGCTATAGAAATAATTATTTCTGATAGTAATTTTCCCTCAGGTGTACTTAAACAGTAGTGGGGGTTTTGTCATTGATTATAATATCTTCTTGTCATGTTTTGATAACTTGTTTAACATTCAGTTCAAGCTCCCAGGGTAGGATTCACTGCACCTAACTTCAGATATCTAGAGCGCAGGCATTTCTGTCTTTACTGCCTCCCACCTCTGTAGTATGATTCATCCCAAACTAAAATAGACATCTAAAATAGGTCAGAAACAGTGCCCCTTGAAAGCGCCTGTCTTTATTGACTGTAAAGGGAGCCTGTGGCAACACACAAGAGACACCGACACTTCCACTGCAAATAAAGCCCACCAGAAGATGCCCAGGTTCATTTCTGCCATTGCTTCCATGGAAGAAAGAAATGCAAAAGCTACCTTCCTTTGGTAAGGAAATTTCAATGTGTCCTTGCTCAGTAGCAGCCACATAATTCCCAGCTTTCCTTCTGCTCTCATTCCACCTGAGATTCTCTGCCCATGAATAATTTTCTTTTGATCTAGAGACTTTATAGTCTTACCACTAGGCTTTCAACATTTTCAAAATGAGCTGTGAGTGCAGAACACCAGGCAATAGTCATCTGCTCCCGTATAGAAGGGACGAGGTTTTGTCAGATGAGAGCAGTACCCTGTTTAATTTAAGTTTCATTACATTTTTATGCTTTTGTCAAGTAGCTATTTTTCCTGTGCAAGTGTAGGTTTTTAGACTGTGATCCTTAATAATAACAGTTCTATTTTAATTTAATATTGGCACACACATTTGTTGATTATCAATCCATCTTCATCTCAGTTTTCTACCTTGAGATACAGATTAAGCCATAAGAATTTAAAGAACAGATACAGGCCACTGCATGTAAGTTTATGGCACTTTTCAAATGCATGGCAAGATGAATCGTGAATAATACTGCTTAGTCACTTGCATGATAAATATTGAAATCATCCTGACTGAATGCAGAAAGAAAATAAATAATAATTTTACTTTTCCTGTATCCTAGAAATACTATCGTACTTAATATCCTATCCTACTTTTTTTTTTTTTTTTCCCTTCAAAGCATGTTTAATAAAGCAAAAAGGTGACTATTGTAAAGAATTAGACTTTGAAAGTCTCTTTTTGGGATTATGGTAAGTTTTGAAACCATTCAGCCTGAAGATTGGAAAAATGGTGGTTTTATACTGTTGTCTCTTGACTTTTCTTTTAGAATTTCCAGGAAGATAAGGAGGGTAACTGAAAATCAACTTTAAACCAACACTAATCAGCATAGCATATTCTATGATTGCCAAAAGTCTGAATTGTGAATTAAATAAAAAATAAAAAAATAATAACAAAAAAAAAAAAAATCAGTTCAGCGGAACTCACATTTTATATCACTGGCAAAGTATCTTTCAGCTATATTTGTATATAATGATCTTTTTTCACATAAAAATGCAACATTTGCTTCTAGTTAATATAGCTGTGCAGTTCCTGGATCATTCTATATTTTTATAATAGTTTGTAAGGGGAAATGGAAGTGTGCTGAGTCAAGATCTGGAACAGCCCTTTGCCCTCAGGATGGTATTGGCTGTTTTATAGTCCCCTATCTTTTCTCTGCTGGAAGGATGATCTTAGACACTATCAGAACACAAACACTGCCACTGCACTTTTAGAAGGGAACAAGGCATCAAGAGGTTAAGGACAAGCACAGATAGGTTACCTTTTTAGAAGAGACTCTTTCTGCTTTCTACCATGATGTGCGGCTGTATGTGACAATGAAGAAATGTGTACCATAGCGAAGTCTGGAGGTCTTTTCAAGCCAATATGTTATTGCTGATTTGTGGCATGTACTTAAAGGGGAAAAAAAAGGCAAGAAAAGGTTTTATGGCTTGTATCTAGCTATAAAAGGGAATTTGACATTGTATTTAGGAGACTACATTTTGGGAATAAAGTTGGAGCAACAGGTCTGACATTTTCAAACTTTGTCACTCCAAGTGCTTTGCCTCCTAAGTGTACAACAGTGAGACCTGTCCACAGTACTTAGTCAAGAGAGTATTTCCAGTTCCCATGCAAAGTATGGGACTCATCAGTCATGAATTTTAGCTTATGATTCATTTCTGTAAGTTCTTACTCAAAGGATCAAAGTTTAGCAACTTGCATCACTCATTATGACAAAAGATACTTTCCAGATGGAGCAGAAATAGAAATAAGTAACAAAGACAATGGCCTTGGCACAAGCTTTCCTAACAGTCTTTACCTCCTAGATAAAATTCTGTTACTCATTTTCATTAGTACTTTACTCTCTGAACACTTTTTGTACTTCCAGAACAGGATACATCTCCATGTAAAGATTGCAGAACAATTGCAGTATAAAATACATTATCAGAATGAAAATGAATAAAATAATACTGTTAGGAAGAAAAAGTATTTTTTTGAAGGAAGCATAGGAAGATTAGAGAGGTTATCTTTTCACAGTAAGTTGTAGTGCCTGAACACATTATCTCAAACTTGTATCTTCTGTTTTTCCCTCATAGGCTTTCATCCTATTTTTATCCTTAGGATGAGGCACATAATGTAAGATGTTCAATTAAAAAGAAAAAGCCACTCTGCTGCTGATGATACATAGTCAATGATTATCATCTTGTGTTCTTTTATAATTTCACTCATCCTTAATGTACTGTGATCCTTTGCAGTAATGTACATTATTTAGATTCTAAATTTGCTGATAAGAAACTACTCATATTTTGGCCAGTGCCATGATACCACTGTGTATAATGTTGCAATATAATCAACTTAAAGCACAAATAACACAAGTGACACTTAAGTGATACGACACATGGTGAAATAGCACACTGAATGTTTATGTTATTTCTTTTCTACTGTCTAGGATCACATTACTTTGAAGGTTTTGGTCTTGATTTGTCCAGAGTTAATGTTAAATTTGACCAAAATGTTAAAAATGTTCATAAAGGCAGTCACTTCTTTGATTCTATATAAAAAATTGTCTTTGATTCCAAGGATCATCTAGAATTTTCATAAAATCTATAGTCATGTCAGAAAACAGAAAGGTAGTCCTGGCATCAATGAATTGTAGAAGACCATTATGTATAGCAATATAGCTTAGTATCTGGGCTTTTGGTAGTTAAAACGCAAGAGTCATGGAGAAAAGTAAATATCTTTTCATATCACATATGAATTAACTTCCAGAGATAACTCTCTCAATTTTTTATGGTTTGGCTCACTAGGCTTTCTCACAATTCTGCCATCCTCTCCTCCAACTCTCACATTGTGCTTAAAGTCCAGTGTACTTCTCTATATACAAACATTAAGTTTTCATTACATTTCCTTTTTAGATTCACTCAGTAACTGTCATCAATACATAACTTAAAAATAGATAAAACCAGTGTTTATATCAAGTTCATTTAAATTACCTAATAAGCCTCTGTGTACAATCTTGATTTAGTGATGGTCAAGTTATACAGAGGAAGCATAGATCCAGTGCTGGGAACTTGAATTGTTTCAAGAAAAATGGAATGGTGCTTTGGATATTCCATCCTGGCTTTGTTGAACCATGTGGAAAGGGAGTCAGATATAGAACCATTTAACTGTTAAGTCTTCAGAATGGGAGAATTAATTCTTACACCTGTGATGACCAGAATATTGTAGTGCTGTGCTGGAACCCTAGCTGTGGTCAAAAATTGCTTGTCCAGAATAAATATAGATAGACAAAGATAGATAGATAGATAGATAGATAGATAGATAGATAGATAGATAGATAGATAGATAGATAGATGATAAAAAAGAAAGGGAAATTTTGCTCCTGCACAAGCAATCAAACAATATCTTTTGAACTTAGTGTCATTATGGTTGCCTTCCATATTTGTTGATTATGGACTGCATACTTAATAGGTTATACAAAATGCATTCTGAATGAGCAACTGTATTCATAAACTTGCTTAGATATTGAATGAGAAATTTTAATTTTTTTTGACCTTTCATAGCATAGATTTGCTGTTACTTAAATGAATTCTCAAGTTTGCCATTTAAAGGAAAAATGGTTATAAGAGATTGAAGTTGAATAGTTGATGTTGACTCTGTTTTTTTTCAAAATAAATGCAATGCTTGGTAAAATATTTCAGTATATGCAACAAAGCAAGATTACTTTAAAAATGAATTGTATTCATATTTGCACTTCCTGTGAAAGTTTTGCCATTGTTCCCAGTGCTCTCATGCTTGAGAAGGAATTCATCATACAGAATAAACCTGTTGGGACATGTTTTATCCTTTAGTATTTCAGACATATAGTTTTTACTTCTAAGAGAAGATATTTTGTTCTGCAGTGTACTTGTCATCAAGGGTTATACAAATCCTTATGTTCAGACATTAAATAGGGATCACAAGTTCATACTGCCTTGGTACCAGCACTTTTTCTTGTGAGACACTTCCTGGTAGAAGTTGGTATTTGTACACTCAAAAGCAACAAAGACCAATGATGGAAATGTTGATAATTTGCTCTTAATTACAGATGTAAAACAGGCTTTATTTATTAATAAGATAAGCTGGTCTATTTCTACCAGTTTTAAATTCTATAAGGATTTTCTGTTAGTATGAGAAGCCTGCAAGGGAACAAGAGATCCCTTGTTCTATGTTTCATAGTCTTTACTTCTCCCACTTTGCCTTCTGGGAGCTATACCAGCTAGAAAGGGTTAGTTTCTGAAACATTTTACACAAGTTTTATACATTCTTTAAAGTATATGAATCAGATTTTGGTTTTGTGTTGCTTTGTTGACGGGGGAAAAAAGTATTTATGGCATAGACCTTCATTAAATAAGCCGAAAGGAACTAAAATTCGTATATAAAAAAAATTAGATTTCATGTGTGACTTCATGAATATAATCATTAAAACTTAATATGCAAGTGAATATCTTTTTTTCTGAACTGTGGTAAAGGTTTAACATAATTTACAGCCATTAATAGTTGGAGAATAGAAGTCTTTAAACATTAACATTTTTCAGTTTAAAGCAAAATCAGGGTATTTTAAGCCAGATGAGTAACATATCATATGATACTCTATTTTGATGTCTACAATAGAAAATAATAAAGAAACAACAGTTCAAGTACAGTGTTGTCAATATTGGAAGATTAGTAGGGTTTCTCTGAGTCAGTGAAGTAGAAATGATAAGTGGTAGTGATAGTGGTTTAATGTGGAAGCTCTCTAGTGTTCTGAAAATCACACTCACACTGCTCCTGGAGTAAGGCATGCTTCTTTAACATGGTTTTCCCTGATAGAGACAGAAATGAGAATAATATGTGATATAAAGTCTTTGTTTCTGGATAATTATCCACCTAATTCAATAAGAGCTGGTGATTGAAATCTTAACTCAAAACATCTGCTTTATATTGCACTGCATATTCTGAAGAAAAACTATATATCACAAACACTAGCACAGTAAAAAGCTAAGTGTCTTCATCAATTTAAAAAAGTGCATCCTGTCTCTGCAGTCAGAAATAGAAGGGTTTGTATTAATGTCCCTGAATTTTCAAAGTACTTTACATAATAATATGATATATACATACACAGATATATATATATATGTATCTATAATATTTTGGGTTTTGTACCTACTATCAAAAATCATAGGCTATTCATAAAAAAACCTCACTTAAAAGCATTAAATAAAAAATCACACTGAAAATTTTGGAGAGTAGTATCTAATTAAAATGTAAAGTTCAACATAATTCATACGACACCGATTCAGCGCTTGATAACTCATACATAGTTCAAAAGTAACTGGAACTAAAACTATCTCAGAAGCATTCCCATGTCTCATACTTTTAAACATGTAGAACTTTTTCTTTTCATGTAGATTTTTTATTCCCCCGCCACAAGTCTCAGTTTATGGAAAAATTTAATCATTAGTTGGAAGATTCATGAGAAAAAATATTTGGATGGGGATTGCATCCACTGTAAGTACTTCTACCACTGAGCTGTAGCCATAGTCTTTAGGTGTGTTTGCCCTGTTTGGTCTCTTCAGTTTCTTTCAGTTCCATTTTCTGCTCTCTTTCAGTTCATGTTGCTTGATACCCTCTTTAGTTGTTGCATTCAATTAGACATGAGAGACCTGGTTCCAGCTCCTGTTCCGAGGAGATTGCTGAATCCCAGCTTTGGGGCTGCCGGCTTTTCTGAAATGTGACTCTTTCTGTAATTGTGAGCACTCATTCTGCCATCCATCAGTTCATGCTTTACTGAATTTACCTGTGCTGTAACCACTTCCTGACAGGAGGCTAGTTTCATATTCCTCAGAAGAGGCTGCTGTAAACAAATGTCTTCAATCTATTTTGAGTGTTACACCAAAATGACATTCTGGTTCCTTGAGGATCCTACAAGAATATGATGCTGCCTGTATTGCAGTGAGCTAGAAGAAAATTCGTAGTCATTAACTTTCTTCACGAGGTGGAAGTTAGTGGAGAGTTAGAACAGTTACAATGCTATGCCTTCTCTCCAGATTTGTACTGATTAGATAGGGAGGTTATGTTTATTGGAACTGAAAAGCAAGTGTTGTTTGGGCTGTTGCTTTTTCTTGGTGGTGGAATTGGTGGCAAGTTTTTTAACTGCAAATTTCTTCACCTGGCAGGAAAGCCAAAACAACAGATAAAGGACCAAGAAAAGTAATTTGAAAAGCATTTTTCAAGTAACAGGCAGCCAAGACATGGTGAAGAGTCATCCCAGTAAGAGCTCCCAGTGGAAGGCTACAGCTAGAATATGTGCAGACCTAGAGGAAAAAATGAGGAACTAGCAAGTCTAAATATAGCAGTAGTGTTATGATTGTGAAAGGTATTATTATAACTGTGACTAAAGAAGTTGCTTTTAACTGTGAATTAACTACTTTAAGATTTAGAACATACTAGTATCAGAAAATGAACTGACTTTTCTATATCCCTGGTAGAAGCAAGGATTAAAAGTTAGGAAATTTGAAACAAGAGAAGTTTGAGCTATAGGTACAGTTACTGAGTACTACAAGTACTTTTCTATTGGAGGAATGTACATGGGACATGATTTCTTCAAATTACGTATTTGGTGAGGAAACTCTGATGTAAACTTCCTTCTTCTTCTAGGGCAAACCATTTTAAATGTGCATAAAAGAAACTTTATTCATTGCACTGTGGGGAAATAGCACATTTTTGGTAGGCATATTATAAAGAAGAAAGTATCAGCTCATAATAAAAGATTCTCTACTCAGATTATAAACAAACTGATATCTTTCATTTGACCAGTTGAGGGGCCTCTTTGCTAATACAAGCATCTAGATCTTCTGGAAGAGAAATCAAAGAGGGGAGAATGCACTGTAATCTGAAATCTAGGTCTTAAGAAAATGTTCCAGACAGTAGTTTTGCTTTGATTTGGTAAATGTTATAGAAGCTATATCATGGTAATTATAAGAAATTGGGAGATACAAGTAGGAGCTGAGAAGATTTTTTCCTCTTTGGCTTACAAAATATTATTACAGTATGTACCACTCTGACATACACATTTAAACAGACAGACATCTCTGCATCTTTTCCAGCTCCTTTTATAGACATTTTACTTTAGAAGCTGCATTATCTCCTATTGCTAAAAGCATTAAGATAAAACAGAATAAAAAACATAGGCAGCCTGGCAACTCACCAGGCTTTTAGAATTTTGACAAGTTCCTTTTGAAAGTACTATTTCTTAAGTGGGTTTTCTGTCTCTTTTAAACCTTTTGAATAAAATACAAAGTGCTTGACAGAACATGCAAAGTTAGTTTTGCAACCACTTTGCAATTTTACCCTATTCTGTAACCCTACTTTTCAATTTTTGTACATTGAACACTTATTTTTTGTTGCTGAACGGTGTCAAGTTCTTCAAATACTACTTTCTTTATTATCTTCATGTAGTTCAAATGATCTGTGTTCGAAGAAACAATGTGATGAACGATTTTTGAATGTTCAGTGCAGGTGTTCACAAGTATTACCAACTTTAAAAAATAACTTCTTTAAAATATATTGTGTATAGCTAATCAATTAAGCAGTAATTATAGCTTTGCTAAGCACAGTAAGGCTTTAAGAAAAAAATTCCAACCTTATACTTAGCAATATCAGGTAAACCTTTCTTCAAGAGATATTCAGACTGAAGAGGAGAAAAAAATTAGGAAAAAAATGAGAAAAGAGACGCTTACAATGTGTATTGTATTTAAACTGACTATAGCTCCGTAAACAGTCTCACAAATATTTATTTCTCCCCAGTAATAGCACCAAAAATTAAGAAATGTAAAAACCACTGATTTGGAAAGCAGTGCACAGTTTCTTTTTTCTAGACAAGACAGTCAAAACGACAAAAAAGCCACCTTTGTGTTATTTAAAGCAAGTTGTATGTGTTAACATAGCTGTCAGCAACTGAAATGATAAAATTATCGTTGTTATCAAATGCAGCTATAAACTGAACACGAGGCATGCTTCAGGTTAGTCAGAAGAGGTCCTCTGTTTTTCACTGTGCATGCTTGCTTGAAATGAAACTGTGTTTTATTGGTTAACTGGGATGCTTAGCATAATCACTTTGCAAGGCTGTGGTGGAGGGAGGTGATTATCACTGAGAACAGATGGGCAGGTCCAAAGCATTGCCAGATTCTGCACAAGCTCCATGTACTGTAGGTTCTGGCTCTCTTTTCTTTGGCATTTCTAATTTTTATTCATCGTGCATATTACAACGGGCTAGCTGAGCTAGAGGTCAGGGAGCAATGACCTTACAGTTTAGCTCACAGATGCAGGAGTGAGGAATTCAAAGAGCTGCCACTGTACATCCGAACGGATGGGGCAGACGGAATTTTGTCCAATTGCCTCCCTAAATGTATAAAAGGATTTGTCTCCGAGCTTAGCACTCTGCTCTGCATCTGTAGCTCTCTGTGGATTGTATTGTGTGTGACCAGAAATGATATTCTCGGATATGAACACTGTCTCTGCCTCTCCTAAAGTGCATCCTCCTAATGGGACCCGGTTTTATACTTTTCAGGTAAGTGAACTTTAATGAAACTGAAAGGATTTTAAAAGATAGCTAAACTTTGAGTAAGAGTAGCTAATATGTTAAGAAGCTTATGCATTCATTAGTTTTGTATAGGTAGGAGAAAAAATGCAAGAAGTCAGTATCATCACAGTAAGTGTGCTGCTTTAAAAAAAACAGAACATCATTGCTCCTATACTAATGCAAAATTACATTCATTATTATTTTGCTATTGTTTGTGTTTTCTAATAATACTATCATCTTGCAATTAATTAAATTTATAGTTCCTTACATGGACCCACACTGTCTCTCTGCTTAGGTCAGATAAACACTCTGTTGAAATTACCAGAAATTCCAAACTGATATTATACAAAATATATTTTAAAAACTTTGTATGTTGTACATGTCTGGATTTTTAAATATTAATCCTGAATGTAATTTCATGCTAGCTGATGCTTGATTTGATTCCTCTGAATACTAATACATGTGCAATTGATAGAACAGCAGAATCTATTGGTAGGATTACTAAGGTTCTCAATTTTAAGCCAAGTTTTGCCTCATCCAGGTAAATAAGCTTGTGTCCTTAGCTAAATTAAGAATGTATTATATGCTCTGTGTCTTAATTGCAAACCAATCTAATTACAACCATCTTCCAGTAGCATTTCATGATAAGTAATGTTTAGTACCTTAGCTCCAAAAAACTATGTAATCCTACATTAAGATTAAACAAAAATAAAAGAGCCCTCACACACACCCCTGCCCCAGATGGTCCTTAGAGCATTTTGGCCCTGCAAGGCAAATCAAACACTCCACTAACTTAAAGTGGCAGCAGCTTTTTCAGCCCAGCCTCTGATACAGTTAGGATTTAAATATCCTTCCTGCTCCTGATTGCCTACTAGGTTTGTCTTTTTCATTACTTATGCTATTGTAGAGGAATTCTTCAATATGTAATAAACCCTGTGTATACAACCAGAACAAGCAGTCTGAAGCAAAGATGGTTGTAAAAGTTGATTATAAAATGAATGGCAAACTTCTGTTAAAAAATCCAGGTACAGCCTTCTTTAGTCCAATAATTGCATTTCATTCTTTTCTCCTCTTAAATCCATTTTTTTAATTGTGCTGTCTTGCCCTTCTTACAGTGGTGTCAAATGGTAGTTGAGGGCTGTGCAGAAAGAATGGCATCCTCCTAACAGTGGTGATCTGCTGATCCTGGCAGTGATTCAGAGACATGAGTGCCCCAGGCCTGTTCCTCTACAGCATGACTACTTTTTTCACACACTGACATCTAAATATTCTGTACAGCCTCCTGTAGCTATGCTCTTAAACACAGTTCCTGACGTCAGGTATTCTTTCTGAGTATGCCGAGTTGAAAAAGTCACAAAAATGCTTGGTTGTGATACCAAACTGAATATCTTATTTTGTGATACTTTATGAAAATAAGTGCTAAAGTATATGTATTTTTGACAATATGTATTATTGCTACAAGCAATCCCTGTGACTACTGTAGACATCCCACATACAAAAAATTCTCTTTTCAAAATTATTTCTTCTGCAGATTTTTGAGCTGAGGCATCACTAAATAAAAGGAAAGTAGAACTAAATTTCCTGTTGCATCCTGGGTACTTAATGAACAATGTAGTTAAATGACCTTGGAATTTAAAGCTGTTAATTCTGCACAGTATGTGTTTGTGTTCTAGAACAGCTTGGTGTGCTAAAAAAATCCCTGAAAATTAAAATAAAATAATCAACCAAAGAGAGCCTGTATTGTCCTGTGATCACCTTTTGCAGTCTTTTCTCAATTTATTTATTTATATATGTGCAGTATAAAATGGTGTGAAGCAACTTTCCAGTTCTTGCCTTGGCTCCATGATTCCATTGTTTGACCTTTTGACCACCTTCTCTTTCCCTCTTGAGTTACTTCAGTCTTCGCTTACAAATGAAATAACTGCTGAGAAGGAGTTCGTATGATTCTTGTTACTTATTTTGATCTGTTTTAGAGTACTTTCACCTTTTACTTTCCTACCTATTTTGTTGTTGCTATGTGTTATATTGAATCTCTTTGAGACAGAAAAATCTCTTGTTTAAATAGCTTTCAAAGTTTTGGGACAGGCTAATGGTAAATTAAGATTTTAAATATGTACACTGGTATTTAACCTAAACATGTGAAAATAATCTCAGCAACAGCAATGTCTAGCATGTTCAAAACTGAACAAATACAAAAATTGTGAGATGAGGGCCTGAGCACAGATTGATGGAGGGCAATGAGTGATTAAGCAATTGATTTCATTGTACATTGATGTAATGATTCAACAGTTGAGTTAATTATGCATTGATTCATTAACACAACGTATTCATTCTTTCGGCAATGGAAATGGTAGAGAAGAAGCAAAAATCAGATGTGCGAGTTGGAACTTTATTATCAGCATTTCACTGATGTTCTCAGGAAATAAGAGCAAGTTGGATTCTAGTGGCCAAGGAATCAGATTGGCTGTACAGGGATGCATCTAGCCGAGCACTTGGGCTAGGGATAATCAGAGTTAGTGTTTGACAGACTGTCTGAAGATTCTCCAATGTCTGTCCCTAATTACATCAATATCTGTGACTATTAACATCAACCTCTGTGACTAGAAGTTATGATATTCCTCGTACCACGGTTCTGCTCAGGAAATTAGTCCTGAAATTCTGAAAATGTTAAAAACATGATTTGGTTCAGTGTATTTGCACCTGCTATAATTCAGAGAAGCTTAAGCTTTGATCCTTAGAATATGCTTTATTAAAGCAATTAAAATAAGAAAAACCTATATATGAGAGGAGCTTAGATAAAGAAGATATGTATTTTCTGAAAGGAAGGAGTTGTAATGCTGTATGAACAAGGTTTAACTTTATAATAACCAGGGCAATACCAAACTTTAGTGCTTTGTACTTCAGTATCTCTATATTTCATCTCAATTTATGTGTGCCAACCTTGACAGACTTCTGCAGCTATATAACAGAAAGCAGTGATTTTCTTTATTTTTGCATTCAAGCTTGATAAAAATATAGTATTTCTGCTACTTGAAGTGGATAAATTAGTTTGCCAGGAGTTCCACAGTGAGCATCTTTCATGAACATTGTAAACAGCAAAATTCAAGTAGTAACATTGCCTTGCTCTCTGCTTGGTCATGTATTTTGCTGTATTTAATGGTTATTTGCATATAATAATGATACAGGTGGAAAAGTCTGATTTGAAAGGAGATAGTTTTAACTTGATTATTGTTTGTGAAATTGGAAGCATTAATTCACTGAAAAAAAAATGTTTTTATTCCATCTGTTTTTATTGGGGCCTTGAGGGTTGTTCCTCTTTTTATGAAAGCTTAGCACAAAGGAACTTTATTTCAAAATTCCAGATTTTGCTTCTGAAAGCTGTTTAATGCTACTTTGGTCATTTAAAAGCAACTTAACTTTATGCTGGTCTTTGTCATATACAATATTTTTTTGTTTTCTTGAATTGGTTGTATACAGTAACACATGTGAATACTAGCATGCACAAATTCTGAACATTCAGAGTATCTTCATATTGTACATAATGTTTATTTCAACAGAATTCAAGCTCAAAAAGAATATTTTTCTCTTTCAGTATCTATGAATGGTATTTCTAGCTCTTACAAATTTCAGTTATTCAGCTGAGCACACATCTAAAGCCCAGAGCTAAGCACAGACCTAAATGGAAAGTAAAAGGAGTTGCCAATAGGTTCCAACTTAGGATCTAGGCATGTGCAGTAGAGACAGAGAAAGCATCCTCAAATTGCTGCAGTACACGGTGTCATGGTTCCGGCTGAATCTTTAGCTTTGAAATCAGCACTGTGTAGTAACAGTTTCCATAAATGTTAACCACAAATTTAAAAGACTTGGAAGCAATACTAGTCAATTTTATAGGCAGATGAGTTTTGTGTTTTATAAATGCATTCCTAGGACAACCAGAGTGCACTTCTTTTTGCTAAGAAGCAGTGAAGTGAGGGCTGGTATTTTCTGAAAACTGGGATGATTAAAGGAATTTTTTAAAGTTATCTGACAATCAGAAGGTCCATAAAGAAATAAAATTACCTTCTTACAAAACCAGCATAGAAATACTAAAATATTCATGTGACAAAAAACTGTAAATATACTATGAAGTACTGTAAAAGTGCATTGCTGATCAAAGATGTGAAACTGGGTTACTGGGAAATTGGGAAACATTTCTATACAAAAAACATATCTATCACCATGATACTGATTTCTGCTGGCTCTTCCTTCTTAGCAACTCAAAGTTACTAAGAGACCGTGAATTAATAGAATGCAAATAAAAATGTTACTTTCTGGTACACAATGTGCTTTGAGCTCTATGGAAAACCTCCCCAGATTCTATAAGAAATTTTAGATAATCTCATTAGTTGTCCTATTGATATCTGTATTAGTAATTTAAATTATCTGTATGCCTACCCAAACTTCTGTTTTATACTTAGTCATTCTATTTTCTTTCATATTAATTTACTATATTAAAATAGTAAATGAAACAAAAAGCCACTTCTATAAGAGAAAGCATCTCGTTAGAATTTTTAATTGTAAGTGTTAGCATAGAGTTAGTAGGTATGCCATGCTCTGCTTGTTTAGTAGGCCATAACTTTTCAACTATTTTGTTGCTTCACATATTTAAGTGCCATATGATTTAGTATCAAAGAAAAAAGCTTTTACGTTTCTTCTCAGAAATAACCCAGTGCTATGAGAAAAACTTAATTCCAGGTGATGGAGATGGATTATTAGTCACCTTGTATCTCACCACTCATACCACAACAAAATTCTTGTAAAATTGGGTGACTGTTCCTACTCTATGCAGACTTAATTGCACATGTAGAAAATATGCTACATATAACATGCAGAAGAGAGCCAAAAAATAGTGTATACTTTCAGACTTGTGTCACCTCATCCACGGAGAACTGTGTCATCTGATCTTACCTTGAGCTTCAGCTGGCTGAGCATGTGAGCAGCTCCTTCCAGCAACCCTCTGCCAGGCGTGAGATTTCTCCCTTAGTTTTGCCTAAATAAAGATTTTTCTGTTCTTATTTATGGCACTGGCACAGTACATTTTTTTCAGAAACATCAGGTAGAAGTTCTTGGAGCACGATCTTTGTGAAAGCCAGTTGGTAAGTGGTACCAGTAATGATGGTGAACATCACTGAGCCCACTGAGTAACTGGGTTGGTGTGGCAGAAGTTGTGGTGCACATCATGTAGGTTGCTGTGGCCTTCAGAAGCTTTGAAAGTTGTGTTAGTGAATAAAAATAACAGTGGCAGAAAGAAAGACAGACAGTGAATTAGGTTTTAAAGACTTCTGACATGTTAACAGTGGCAGAAAATGCTAATGCTGGACCAGTGCTTTACTGTGTAGCCAAAAAAGAAATCTTTAAAAAATATGGGCAGTGTCAAAGGCAGGAGACAATATTAAAGTGATTTGCATTGCAAATACCTTGGAAATATTTATAGCTGTATAAGTGGGTTTTATATAATTTTGGAATCCAGGGATTTCAGAGGAGTAGTGTGAGAGATATACTTACAGGCTCTTTTATTCAGAAGTAAAAGGCAAATGGCCTCATGTTCAAGGTTATTATTTACTATTATTTTCTTTTATTATTTTGTGATATGTATTATTATTGGCTGTTTGGTGAGAACAAGCTTAGAGTTTTTCTGCTCAAATACAGACCTGGTTATGCAGTGTTATTCTGACACTAATAAAAAATATTTTTTCTCTGTACACAGCTACAAAATTTTGAAGGAGAAATATCAGAAAATTTTATACATTAAAACATGCTATGCCAAATAAACTTATAATAATTTTAATCTTGTAGAATTGTTTCTATAATAGAGAATGTGAGCATTTGTTAATCAGTTCAGCTATACTGACAATTAATAAATTTAATCATTTTACTTAGTTGATGAGAATGTGGCACTTGGACTTCAAAAGTGGAACAGAATTATTCAGTCTGACAGGAAAATAAGAACATTGTCAAAGTGTTCAGCTAATGTGTTAAAACTGTGTTACTGTGAAGTATTTAATGTGCCTTGGGTATTTAGAGAAATAATTTTGTTTGCACAAGAGTTGGGTGTTTTCTTTTGCATAATTCTGTTGTTCCAGAGAACTCTAATTTATGGCCATCAGAGCTCATAAAGACAGTGTTTTAACCACAATCCACAACTAAGCACACAGACCATCTCTGAAGAGGCACTTGGTTTCTGGTTGGCTTCTGGGTTTTAGCTGGAATTGGGCTGAGAGCTGCCCCAGCTGTGGGGCTGCCCCACATTTACCCTCCTCCTGCTTAAAAATCAGTAGTGCTGCATGGGCCCGTATTTTCTGTAGCTTGTTTTTCCAGCCAGTCAATAAAATGGTCTGATTGTTTTATGAATCTGCTCTGCATGCAGTGAACTGGGAAGGCTGACTTTACTGAGTATTAACTGACTGTTTAGATCAACAGGTAACATTTGCATCCTTCTCTGGGAAGAAACACGGGTTGCTAAAGAAGTAACTTAGAACCATTATAGTTCTAAGATAAACCTAATTACCATGAATTCAGTGTAAAAATCAGGAAAACTAAACCATCTTCCCAAAAGCTGCAAGTCAAAACTAACTGTATGCACATACACAAACACATGCTTTCAAAAAAATCCACAAATCAATTAAGAAAGTAATTGAACACGGAACTGTCTACAGTATTTTTCAGTTGTAGAGATTTTGTAAATAATGTTGCTTACTCAAAAAATACAATAATTAGAGCAAGTGAAGAATGCAGGATCTTTAAATACATAGAAACAACAAAATAGAAATATAGAGCTTAAAGTCTTTGTCTTAAGTAAATATTCATGTATATTTTGCTTTTGTTTGTCATAAAACCATATTTTTTTCAACATAATATCATTATTTTATTTGTTGAAGCTGAGCAGTAACCAAGCAGAGCAGTCAATGCAACTTTCCTATGTGGAATTCCTGTCATATAGAGTGTGGCCACTTCTACTTTGCAATGTAATGAGAAAAAGTCAGAAAGTACCTTTTCTTTTTATTCCAGAAGCAGTGGAGCTAAACCAGAACTGCTGTTTCTTTTGCAGCTGAGTGGATGTGACCAATAAAAGCAGGGGGCCAGTAGGAGGAATAGCAATAGGAGTGCTTTCCTCCTTTTCCAGAAATAGGATCATGGTACAGTTTCTGAATCATAGCTAGAAACCATGTTTCTGCCTCAATTTCAGAAGAGCTTTCGGTGTTGGATTATTTTACCGTAATTTGTACGGAAAATAAAGAAATGTACTGGTGCTTTCCAGACTAGTAAGGATACTAAGAGTTATTACACATTAATGTGTATTGGTTTGATATTGGTTGGTCCAAATGAATAAAAACTGATTAGAGTTTCAGATAATATGATTTCTTTATAGGGAAAGCAGAACAATAGAGGCATAACCTGTTCTCAGAGAGCACAGACTATTTCTCTGTGGAGGAATGTTCTCAACATCCTATATAAATTGTGATGATAATCTTTTGGAAATGGCAAGATTTTTCCCTTGATGAATATTACAATCTTGCTGTGCAGCACTGATGAAACTTTCCCATCCCTGTCTGAGAGAAGAGTGTAAGTAATTGGCTGATTTCATTGTACATTTCAAATATATTCCTAGTAGCTGTCTCAGATCTAGATCATACTGCTACCGCCTTCTTGGTTTGCTACACATTGGACCAAGTAGGGGACACTACCATCCTAGAACAGTATTAATTTTATTTTATATAAAGCACTTTGTCTTTGAGGTTTCTTTTTTACATTGGAGATTTGTAAGGTGAGAGGCCTGATACTCATAATCTATTCACTACCAACAGCATCAGCTGATGATGTTGAAAGATGGGTGATCTACCTCAAAATTTCTTCTTTTACTTACATCTGTCTTAAAACAAGGAAAGAAAGCAGGTGAAGGCAGTAAATGCAAAATACTTGGCATGTTGAACTATCCTATGATCAAAGTCAAGCAAAGAAGTGCTTAAGTTATTTTAATAGTTTTAAATACTTTGAGACGTGAATAAAGTTTTTGCTGAGCAATTTATGAGGAACTATGCCTATAGATATGTCTTTTGGGGGGAAATTAAGAAGCATTAAAATAAATAATTTAACCTTTATTTATAGGTTGTATTTTCATTTTGAATGCGATAGTGTTAGCATACATTACAATATTTTTAATCCTAAATTTCTTAGTAGTGATTTTAGTAAATAAATTTTATTTTGCCTCATCTATTCCTGTCTAGTTCAATATTCAATTGGCAGTTATGCTTAGCAGAACATTTATGGAGGACTGAGGTTAGGATTGTTTTAAAGTGACAGCTGGCATAATTCAGTTGAATTGTGATTCACTCAAAGATATAAACTAATGAGAAGAATATGGATTCAGTATTTTCACTGTAAGAATTAAAATTAATGATTCATGGAAACTAAAGTGCTCTGTGTTATTTTTACACTAGGAGGAATTTTACAGCTCTGCATGACTAAGAGTGCTTATTCCTATGAAATGTGTTACTCCTACTGATGGGCCTAACAAAGTATACATTAATTTTTTTATTTATATTTTTAATTAAGTATTCTGCATGCATCATGGTGGCACAGTGGGAGGAATGACTGTCTACACCATCAGCCTCAGCAGTGTTGGCACAGAGCAAAGCTTTACAAAGGGCAGTGAGGAGATGTCAGTAGCTCTGAAAATGCGCTGAGGGTGTGGTTATCTGTAGGGGTGTAAGGTCTGAGCCTAACCAAGGAGAAAGGGAAGGTGCATGATCTGGATTCTTGTGTTTATGTCTCCATCAGTAGGTAAGTGTGGCAGGGTAAATTCAACCTGTAGAGCAAAAGAGGAGGATCATCTGTCTGTATCATCCACAGGGAAGTTTTTTTGGAATAGGTCATCACATCCTCAGGTTGTACATCCAAAAAAGGGATGGAAAGCATCAGATTCACTCTCACAGGTTATCTTTCCATTTCATTTTTTCCAGGAGGTACCCAGGCACTCTGAAACCACAATACAAACCAAAGTGAGTTGAGACAACAGGGAATTTTGCTTCAGATTTCCTCACAGGAAACAAAACACTCAATTTCTGTAACAGCAGGACCTGATAAACAACATTTCAGAATAAGGGCCAAGATTTGTCAGTTCTAAATCACGTTCTGGGAGAGTGTATTTTTTCAAAGGAGTCCAGGAACATAAGCTGCCCAATGTTGAGCTAACCTTTGTCAATACAACTAAACTGATAAAGACTATGTTGACTTTCTAATGTCATACTTCAGATGAGTCTCTTCCGTGCATGCTATTTGCAGTGTCTTTTATAATTTTCTTAGGACTCTATTATAAAAATAAATATTATGTGGAGAAAATAATTACTATCGCCTCACATTTCTGAGCAACTAAAAAACTATTAATATATGGTTTTGATAAAGAAAATAAAAAGATTTATTTTGCGTTGTTATGGAAACTGCTTTTCTTTGCCATACTTTTGTTAGTAGTAGACACAGAAAATTTCAGGTTAGTAACTGAACCTCTGTTTCATGTGGTTGGGAACATGAGTTCCAGATTGACTGAGTGGACGGCTTTGATGTATCATCTTGAGTGTGATCACACTCAAAGGGACATCCAGGGGATCAGATCCAGCCAGAATAGATTTAGGAGGGTCAGGTCTTGTCTGACCAACTTAATCTCCTTTTGCAATAAGGTGGCCCACATGGTGGATGAGGGGAAGGCTGTGGATGTTGTCTACCTGGACTTCAGCAAAGCCTTTGACACCATCTCCCACCATACTCCTGGAAAAGCTGGCAGCCCATGGCTTGGACAAGTGCACCCTTTACTGGGTTAAGAACTGCCTGGGTGGCTGGGCCCAGTGAGGGGTGGTGAACAGTGCTGTATCCAGTTTGTGGATGGTCCCTGGTGGCATTCCCCATGGATCAGCTTTGGGCCCAGCCCTGTTTAAGATCTTTAAATTTAATACTGATGATTGGGATGAAGGGATTGAGTCTGCCATTAGGAAATTCACAGATGACACCAAGCTGTGGTGTGATGCATATGTTGATCTGCTGGAGGGTAGGAAGGCTCTGCAGAAGGACAGGCTGGATCCATGGGCTGAATTTAATGACATGAGGCTCAACAAGACAAGGTGCCGGGTCCCCCACTTTGGCCACAACAACCCCATGCAGCACCACAGGATGAGGACAGAGTGGCTGGACACCAGCCAGGAAGAAAGGGACCTGGGGGTATTGGTTAACAGCAGCTGAACTTGAGCCAGCAGCTGTGGCCAACAACATCCTGGCCTGCATCTGAAATAGCGTGGCCAGCAGGAGCAGGGCAGTGACTGTTCCCTGGTACTCAGCACTGGAGAGGCTGCACCTTGAGTGCTGTGTCCAGTGCTGAGCTCCTCACTTTAGGAAAAATGTTGAGATGCTGGAGCATGTCCAGAGAAGGGCAACAAGGCTGGTGAAGGGTGTGGAACAGCAGTTCAGTGAGGAGCGGCTGAAGGAGCTGGGGATGTTTAGTCTGGAGAAAAGGCTCAGGGCAGACCCTATCACTCTCTATATGTCCCTCAAAGGGGGCTGTGGCCAGGTGGGGGTCGGACTCTTCTCCCAGACAACCAGCTGTAGGACAAGAGCACACAGACTTCAGCTGCACCAGTGAAGGTTTAGGTTGGCTGTTAGGAAGAAACTCCTCACAGAAATGGGCTGCCCACAGAGGTGGTGGAGTCACTGTCCCTGGAAGTGTTTAAGGAAAGGCTGGATGTGGCACTTAGTGCCAGTCTGGTTGAAAGATGATAGGTTGGACTCGATGATCTCAGAGTTCTTTTCCAACCTAGTTGATTCTGTGATTCTGTATCTCGTAAGGTTTGAAAACATAGTATGGCCTCTGTTGGCCTGAAACCTAGGATAGATTGGCCAGCACTGTGATGAACAGTGAAGCATGAAGCTAAATATCTGCTAAACTGTGCTCAGCAAAAAAATTAGTAACTTACACTAAATACACATATGCAGACATCTGTTGCTTGAAGTAAAGCTTCAACATCAACATTTGTGTCTCAAACAAATCACATCAGCACATCTGATGACTATAGTATGTATGTTCATCTCCTGAGACTGGGAACATGATAGAATTCCCTCTTTTGATTAGCCCAACTGCACTGCAAGTTGAGATTTGGGCAAAGTTTCATCCTCTCTCTCACTTATAGCTTGTGAGGATATTCTTAACAGGTGTCTGAAACCAGCTCTCATTACATTACTCACGATTATTTATCATTCAAAGGCAATCTTTAGAGGGAAGATTAAACCTCTGGAAGCACAAAACTATCAGTAATGTGTATGTCAAATTTAATCTCTGATCTTTGTAAAATAACAATCTTTTTATTCAGCAAGTGGAAGAGTTCTTTGGATTATCTAGTTTTAAATTCCCTTCCCTCTTCATATAGGCATCTACTACTTAAATGCAATGTTTATCTGTAAGAAATTTTACATGTTATTGCTAAAAGTAGAGAATAAAGGGGAAAATATATGTCTGTAGTTTGCTGCAATTTGCATCAGCTCTTAGCTTTCCTTTGTAAAGAGGGAAATCTGATGAACATTTTAGCCTCTAACACCAGCTCCTGATCCTGTTTGCATTTATGTTCAGTGGGCTGTACTGAGAATTTATCTCTTCAAACAACCTTGTGGGGAAAGAGCAGTTTGCACTCTTTCAGTCAATCAGAATTACTAAATTAAATCATCTTGACTCCAGCATGGTCTGTGACTCTGTCTCTAGAGTAATTGTGAAGGGATTTATTAGAGAAATATTGTACTTAGTATAATTTAAGCATTTAAGGAGAAAAGGCAATTCAGAAGTTCAAAGAAAATGCTCATGGAAAAATCCATGTTCTTATAAAATAAGAACTTTTAAAATAAAAATTAAAAGGATTTTAAATCTGTCCATTTTTGTAGGAAAGTCATTTATTTTACTAACTTGTTAAAGATCCTAACACTAAAAAAAAAAATAAAAAAATCCCCCATGTATATGACAGACAATCGATTTCCAGATATTTATTCCTAATCCTTTACTATAAGCATCCATATATCTTCACAAAACTAAAGTCTAAAAAAAATTTACTCTTTTTTACTAAAAAATGAAAAATGTAAATTTGCTGTCTATCCAGTTTATGATAAAAATTTTCTGTCAAGTTAAGGGAAATCAGCAAAGTTGTTATTCCATCAACTGTCAGATACCTTTTTAGAGGAGTGGCACTTGCAGGTGCACCTGTAGCTCAGTTTGTGTGGTCACTAGGCTTAGTAGCATGGAGAAACATTGCTGTTTTCAAATGTTTTCTGCCTTCACTATAAGACTTGTGTCTTTTAATTGTTTGATTGGTTTGGGGCTTTTATTCATGAAGTGCTATAATGATGTTGTGACACTTCTGTTGAAGTGTTTTGGAGCAGTTTCTAGGTCAATGGTAAATTAATCCATTTAGCCTTCAAGAGCTCTGACTTTTTAAAAATAATACGTATTTTGTATTTTATAGTAAACCACATGAAGTATGCCAGTACTTCAGCATGTTTGTGAAATGATACTATAGAAGATTGATTTTTCCTGACATTTATTTTGAAGTGTCTTGATAAAGCTTTATCCTGCAAAATTTGAGAAATACACTTGAGAAATCTTTCTCACAGTACCTAAGCAGTCACTTCTTCACTGGATTATTTTTTCCCTGTAAATATATATATATATAAATCAAGTATATATACTTGAATTTGAATATGTGCTTGTGTGCATATAAATATATTTGACTATGAAAAAATAGCACTTTGGAATCTGTTATAAATGGCCAGGTATCAGAAATCTTTGGAGCACTGAAATAATTTTTAATAGTAGGAGGGATTTTTTTTGTAATTTTGAGCGATTTCAGCGGCCAGAGTTTAAAAATATCTCTGAGAAAGCATGAGCTCTTACAGCTATGCAGCTGTCATTAGCTGTCACAGACCGCTTAAATATGGTGTTGAGTACTATTTAATTGCTGACACTATTCGTAAAATATTTTGTGTTTTTCCAGACAAATTTGAGGGTATGGCAATCTAGTCTCACTTTGCATACATACAGTCAGCCAAAGGCTGGTTATTTTGTGGCATCTGAGAAAAATAATAAACTAATGAAATTCTAATGTCAGGGTGGAACTCCAGCTGAAGTGCTTGATATGGCATTGAAATAGAGTCCAGGAAGGAGTCCAGCCTTGTGTGCTGGTCTTTTATCACACCTCTGCTCCTGTAGGTAGGAACATGATTTAAGTGAAATGCTTGCATATTTCAGGATCTGTTTTCTGTGCTATCTGACTAGTTGAGAGCTCTATAAATAGAACTTTTTTATTCCTCAGTTTTTTTACTGCTTTTGGAATCTCACTGGGTAAGGCTGTGTAGAAGTCTGATCAGAGAAGGAGCTTACCTTCCTTTTCTCCAGAAAACAATGGACTGTCCAGGCAATGCTTTTCCATTGTATTCATTTATTGTTCCATGTGAAGCAAACTTCACTTAAAGACTTTTACCCCTTGGAGACCTCTGACCTTAAACAAGCTGGGGAAAGTCAGCATATGGTAGGAGCTGATATGTTTGCTAACATGATTCCTCTCTGTGATTCCTTCTGAGAATGCCAGATTCCAGAAAACTGCTTCTGAACACTTGATTTCAGTTTCAAGAAAAAAAATCTATTATCTGACCACCCACCAATGAAGAAGGACTTCAGAGCTGAAAGGTGAAAATTCAAGGGGCAGATGCACAAGGAGATACTGTAATGATTTTTATTTTGGGTCACAGCTTTCACTAGAAAAGCAGGAATGCCACAGTATGTAAGTCTAAATCTGCAATTAAGCAACTGAGAGGAAATTTAAATTAGTGTGCCATTAAGCAGCTGTAACACTTGAAAATCACATTTAGTCTGGTGGTTATTTTTTCCCCAAAGGTGGCCAGAACAAGGGAATGAGGTGCATTGACCAATAACTCAAGACCAAATGTGTTTGCTTTTGGCAAGTCAGCACCTTGAAAGAATTTCTGGTAATTCCCTCTCCACCAAACAAAAATGTAGCAAATCAAGATCTCTGAAACTAGGAAAAGGGCTGAAGTTAGCTCTTTTGAAGATCACTGTTCTTGAAAAGACAGAACTTAGGGAAAGGAATTGTTTTTTACTAAAAGAGAGGATTTTACCAAGTAAACAATTAGCATTCATTTCAATCTTGAGAACCTAAGTGCAGAGTAGTGTGGTTGAAGAATATGCTGGAAGCTTTCCTATGGCAGCTGCAGCATCAGAGATCCAAATCACAAATTGGATTATATTTCTCTCACACACAAAAAAGGATATGGATATTTTCAAATTCAAGTCCCACTCATTTTGTGTACCAGCTGCTTTATCACCATTTAGTCTGCTGTTATTCCACTTACAGTTCTGATATAGTTACAGTACTTTTGTCATCTCATAGAACATGACAAAAATATATACTCAGATAGCAGCTGAATATACAGTATGGTATGACTGGATGGTATAATCTACTGAAGAAATAATAAGAACATTTTTATTCCATATGCTCTGCATATTTAGGGAAACCAAACATGTTAGCTATGATTTTCACCTCACATTTGCACAAAACCAGTGTAAGAATGGAGAGTCAAACCCATTATTTTCTTCCACCTAATTTCTTCCAAATAACAGTGTTATATTACTTCCTGACAGGGTTTAATTACAACTCTGAATATTTTACATAAACTAAGGTTTGAGATTCTTCAGAAAATTCAGCAATGAATTTATCTGGCCATGAGAAACCTAGCAGGCTTGTTGACATTATTATTTTATTTGCTGTGCATACCTGTCTTTCTGTGTGATGTGTGAGAGTTAAAATCATTTCAATTATATAAATTTTATAAATGGTAAGGACAGCTAAGACACTTTTTTTGCTAAGTGAAGGTACAGCTCTATTTTTTCTCTTTTCAAAAGAAATTTGGATTAAAGATCAAAAGAAATATAGATTCCCTTCTTTTTTTCAGTGTTTTAGGATCCTCTGAGAATTCATCATTCCAATAGAAATGTTTTACCTTCACTTTCAGGACAATGTTCATCTCACTTGATATTCTATGTCTGTACTGTGAAGCTCAGACAAAACTTCTAAACCTGCTTACAGATACACCAGCCTTTTTTGTGTACTGTTAAAGGATATAAACTACTGTCAAAGTGCCTGTTTCAAAGATTTTATGAGCAGCTGACAATGCTTATCTTCAATTTTTTTATATGCTGATTTTTGTTCAAATCAGATTTGTCTACAGTAATTATGTGGTTTGTTTTTAAACATAGTTCATATTTTTATATATTGAAAATTTAAAGAGGAATAGTTTATTCTTCAAGAAAATTTTGTGTAGCAAGGTTTGATGTGTGGTTGTATGATCCCTTCTTGCATAATGTTGTTTTAGACAGTATGATATAAACATGGTAAAATGACTCTTCTGTGCTGAAATAAACACCATTTACTGATTTTTATATGAATTTTTGTGCATATAACCATAGTAAGACTGGCGTTTCCAATGAAGAACAGATGTAGTTTTGGCTTTTATATCCACCTTCCATTAATAACATATATAAAAATAATGTTCATTTATATCTGTAGTAGAATTGCTTTCAAATTTGAATAATATCTCTATGATATGTTTGCTTACATTGCTGAAGGAGAATTCTGTCTGCTGAATTTTCAAAATAGTTTTGATGTCATCCTATCTGTCAAGAATTGAGAGAGCAAAACAAAATTATTATGTCAAAGTTTGCATATCAAGAGATCAGTCTTGACTTAATAAATAATGGTATAGTATGTTTGAAAAACTTAATGTATTAAAATTGTCAGCTTTATAACTGCTTTATTGTCCTTTTTTTTTAAAAAAAAAGAAGTGTTATAGGGGTCAATTTGAAGACATTTTTCAGAAAAACTTCAATTTTTGTACATTTTGTACATCTAATCTTGAGAGATACTAAATTCAAAGTCTTCTGCTTTGTTAAAGGAATGACTTTTTTTTTTTTCCCCAAAGAAACCAAGCGTGTCTAACTGCAAGATCCAAGGACTTCTAGTAAAGAAGTTAGGGAGTTACTGTTCAGAAAGGGAAGAAGAACTAGTCAATGTATGTTACAGTGTAGAAAACTACACTGACCACAGATTTTCAAAGTCTGGGTTTATACTGGCTTGCTAAGACATTAATAAGAAAAAAAAACCAAAACAACAACCTCCTGCAAATGTAATTTTGAACCTTTTCTCAATATCTCAGACATTTTAAAAGTCCTGTTTTTGATGTGAGCTGCTTGGACTAAAATTCCTTAGGCTCTCCTGCTTTACAGTTTGATGCAGAAGGCGCCACAGTCTGTTAGCCAAAGAAGACAGAGAGGGCAGAAAATGCAACTCATTGTCAAAGAGCTTGTGTGGAATTTATCTTTCCAAATATCAGCTGGCTCCAAACCTCCCTTGCTTAAAGCAAAAACTATCTGGGGCCTATATAAGACTGTAGGATGTGCAGGGTTTCTTTCTAGGCCAAAATACAATCTTTGGCATTAGGTGGGTATTGCAGTAGAATGAGAGAATTTGTTTGTAGGCCCACAATTCCAAGAATTAGTATTTATTGCAGCCCCTAGCAAAGGGGAACTAGATGGAACTCCATGCTTCTCAGCTTGCTAATTAAACAAAAATTAAAGCTTGTTTCAAATAAGCTATTGCTTGTCTTCCTTTGTTCAGAGCAGTGACAAGAAGGCATATAATTCTCTTTCTATCCCTCTCCTTTCTTGCTTCTGCCTGCTTTAAGAAAAGCTAAAATTTTGTGTACAATCTTGGGTTTTTAAGAGATAGAGGGGTAAAATACTTCAAGAAATTTAAGCTTCCTTCAGAGCCTGAAAATTGACATTATTGGGCTTTGTAGGGTACAGAGGACATTTCTATTTTAAGTCCTGCTGTGGTAATAATAATAATAATAATGAGTTTTTTACCAGTTATGATGTAAGGGTAGCACTATTGCAAGTACTCAGAATAAACAACTGGTGAGACAACATTTTCCATGTCTTAAAAGAAGGATTAATGATAAAGGCTGACATGTCTTCTTCATATTGTCAGTGTTTCCAAAGGCTATGAGTTCCCAAAGCTTTGCCACTGTGTAAATGATACACTACACAAAAAATACTGCTCTATAGGAAAACTGGTGGAAATATATAAGATAAATTCCTTACAACTGCTTCTGAATATTTTAAATATAAAATTTTGTATGAAATCATGTCATTATATATGACATGATTTAGCATCCCATGAAATGTTTGTTGTTGGAGTTTAATCAAATACACATTAAATGATGAAGCATCACTATCCTTTTTTATGAGAAAAGAAGTTATATATTAGTGTCACTATCTTTCTGATATAAATTATAAGGCTGTAAGGTTTAACTCTTCCAGTCTTAGAAATGCTGGAACTTGATGGCAGTATTGTATCTCAATTATAAAATGTATGAGGTGCCTTGGCCAGCATTGACCATAGCTACATAGGTCCACAAATACATTATTCTGTAATTAATTTCTATGACACATTTACTTAAAAAAAAAAAAATCTCTGTTGTCCTGCTATTTGTAGTTGTTGGAAATCAGCAATAGTAAAGGTGTGATTTTAAAAACAGTGGGTTTTTTAACTTCCCCACAATTTTGCAGAACTCCTGTTTCCAATATTCTTCCAATACTGCACACATAGTTGGAAATATTAGAATTTATTTCCCCCTTATTATTTGCACTTGCTATAGTGCATTGTTTTTTGAGCATTGGGTTAAATATCTGATATCCATCTTTCTAGATGGAAAAATTGCAACTGACTTTAAGTGGTTCTTGAAGAGCTCCAAAACTTAGGAAGGATAATAAACTTTCTGTTTATTTCCAAGGAGAAAAGCCACAGCAATAAACAGGCTACTACTATGACCTGTACTTTGTTTTCAGTGTTTTGGGGAACTTACTGGTAATTAAAAAAGTGTCAGAATGACTGCTAAGCAAAACAACTAGTTTTCTTTCTCCAGGAGAGGGAGAATATATGCAGGATAGCATCAGAAAAAAAGGCAGAAAAAGTAGTCAGCATGGATCTGTGATTCACTGACTTTCTTAACTACCTCTTCTGACTTTCAGTTTCACTCTGTCAAAGGGTATCTGTGTCTAGAAAAAGAAGTAAAAATAAAACTCTTATGTACTGCCACTAGTAGTGTTGTATAAAGAATAGTATACACAGCAAGATGAAGAATATACAAACCTCTATCATCCTTTCTTAGGAATTAGAAACATCTTCCAGTGAATTTAACTGTCAATTCTTTTCTTTCTTTGAAACTTTTCTTAAGAATAGGCTTGTTCTGTTAGGTCACTTCTCTTTTGAGGGCCTTTGTGATCCAGGAACCATGAGAGGGTTTTTGTTGTTTTGTATGCCATGAATACAAACCAAAAATATTAAACTATGGGCTATGGACTTTTTTATTTCTCCTGAATCCAAAAAAATAGTCTAAAGTCTCAATTTCTTTTTGAATTATATTAATGACAATATAGGACTACGGACCAAATCCATGAAATTTTTCAGGTTACTGAATATATCTCTAGTGCTATTTTTTCCTTCTGAGAACTTATGTCCACTTTCCTTCAGCACTTATGAAAAGTATTTTAGATGAATGACCTAGAAAGACCAAATATTTTTCCTCTGTCTGTAAATAGCTTGTGCAAATTGTGTTTGTATACCATATTTTCCTTATTTTAGAGTGCTTTCAAAGTATATTTCTTAAACTTTAGAATTAAGAACCTTTTTTTCTTAGTATTTAATATACAGTTGGAATTGCACACATAATATATGTCTTAGTCATGGCCTAATATGCTAGCCTTTAAAAACAGGACCTGTTTTTAAAAATGTAGCATTAATAGATAAAAGAAACAGTATAAAAATCCTTTCAGTAGATGGTTTTTGCATTCTACACTGTGTCAATAGTCAGGTTTTTCTAAACAGTAAAAAGCTTTCCAACATCTATGTGGGAAGTTTGCTAGCACTGCTCCAAGTATGTTTTTTTACATAATTCAGTGCATGCAACAAAACTGCTCAGAATACTCAGTAAAGATCTCACTTTAGATCATTCTCATGTATTTTAATTTAGGCCTAAAATCTGTAATTCATTGCATATTATCAGACTAGGAATTAATATGTAAAAAATCTATTAGAAAAATAAACACTTTGATCTGTGAGAGCACTTTGAATGTTTTTGGAAGAAAAACAATCCACCAGTTCCTCTTGGTCTAAACCTATTTGCTATGTTATTATCAATATATTTATTATTAATATCAGTACTTTATTATCAATAAAGTTTGTGTTGATGGAATAGTACAAAGTTATACAGATTGCCTCCAACTTCCTCTATCCATCTTACCACTTTTTCCCATTATACCCCTTACATGCTGTCCTGAGAACAGACATTTTGGAAAGGATATTATCTTTAGACTTATCTAATGAACCTTTTTCCATCCCAGCAAGAAAGGGCATGGAAATGTTAGAAGTTTTTAGACTTGGAATATTGCAGCACCATATGCTTAACAGGATGTTTTGTTGCCAGGCACTGATGTTACAGCTAAATTAGAGTGAAGTGGCTGTGAGACTGATGAGACGAAGCTAATGGTTTGAAGAAACTGAAGTTATTACATATTGGAAGCCTTGCTCTAGGTAGAAAGCATTTTCTTGTATTTGCTAAGAAAAACAAAACCTGTTCTTAAAAAAAAAAAATCCTTCTTTTCAATCACTTTTCCATTTTCTTAATTTAGATCACAATGCAATTTTGATTGTATTTCTTTTCTAAATTTAACTACACAGCCTTTTTCAGGGGAAAGCGATATACATCAGATGCACAGTTGTTCTGCTCTTCCCCATCTTTTCCTCCCTGCTCCAGACTCTTCCCCTTCTAGAGGCAGATACCTGCTACAGACAAACTACAATACTTTTGTGCTTCTCTCATCTGCATGGGATGATCTGTCTGTGTTACCAGCAGCTTCTCTGCCCTTCTGCATTGTTCAATTGTTTGAATAAGGGTCATGCAGAGAACGGGGGAGACATTTCAGGAAAATGTGGAGTGCAGCGCGCTCCCCTGTTGAATGCGCTGTTATTGATATGCAAGGCCTTCAGGAAGAAAGCTCCATGGTGTAGGAAGTAGAGAGCCTCTGTATGCTGGACAAATTACAGAGCTGTGCATGACATCTCATTGAACTCTGGCTGGGGTGATTTCCTTTCACACTGTTCTGCACTGTGAAACCTGAAGAATGTTCTACAAGACAAGATAGCTGTTACCTTGGAAACATCCAGCTGCCCATGGATAATCTGCAATTTTGCCATTTTTTGGAGCTTTTAGCCACTCTGGATTTTTTATTCCACTTCAGCAGCCTGATTGGAAAGTACGAGTTTCTCATGCAAGAGCAGGTCTTGCTGTCTGTCCAAAACCTGAATGTTTCACATTTACTTCTTCCATCTCACTGTTCACCCACAGAAACTGCCATTATTGCCATATTTTTAAAAAAAGCATCCTTTCCTGCTTCTTGAGGGTGGCCTCAAAGTGGGGCACCATTTTTCTGGGACAAGGAATCAGACACTTATTATTATTTAGGGTGATTACTTTAAACTTACTGTTGAGATCTGGTGTTGTGCATCTCCACTCTAACACAGAAAAGAACACAAAGATTCTGGCTGCTGCTGCTGGTCTCATTTATAATATGCACACAAACTAAATTGAGGGATATCAGACAGTACATTGCTCTGTATTTTTGAGATAGTGTCAAATGTATCTAAGGTAAAGGGTTGAACTTCATGTTTTACTTAAACAAACTGGTTTATTGAGTCAGTTAAATTGAGCCACTGAGCTGTGATCCTGAAAAACTGTTATAAACTTCACATACAGACTCAGGCAATTTACTTGACCTTCCATCATTCCTTGGAGGTAAAATGAGATTAAAATGCCCTTTTCCCCACCCTTTAATCTGATGTGTTTAGATTGAGGATGTGAAGGGAGAGGGCCATTGACTACATGACTTTCTCTACTGCTTTAAATGTCACAATTTTAATTCAGAAATGACTTGTGATTAGCCTTCCTAATACCTTTTCTCCCTCTGTACAAGAGGTGCAGTGAGCAGAGTTGCTGCAACTAGATGTCCATCAGCATGAGAGAAGGGGAGAGGGAGTTAGTGATGACAGGGCTGTGCTGCTTCAGAAAGTGTTCAGTGTTCCCTCTGAAACTCATGTACCTCTTGGTCAACTACAACATCGTGCTATTATTAATGGACTGATTGTAAAATCAGGGGTATAAATAATCCAGTGTAATTAGGACTGTCTAAAGAAGTCCATCAATTCTTTAAGTCCATGAAACCATTTCATAAAATGTGGCCCTCATTCTGTGTCACATTTAAAACTGATAACCTTGTTTTCAAGTTTTATGCAAAACTAATCCCACTTAAAGAGACTGCCTTTATCCACATTGTGCTGAGGCAAATTCCTTAGGGAACATCACCAAGGAATTT
The DNA here is from genome assembly GCF_001522545.3 of Parus major. Taxonomy (NCBI): domain Eukaryota; kingdom Metazoa; phylum Chordata; class Aves; order Passeriformes; family Paridae; genus Parus; species Parus major. The sequence continues at coordinate 38,130,481 of NC_031773.1, read as the reverse complement.
TAATTTCATTTGTGGCGTCTTAGTTAGTAAGAGGCAAAGCATTTTCCTTTCATTCCTAGAAAAACTCAAAGGAAAAGGTCTGATAAAAAATTCTCCTCCATAAAGCCTTTTCTGAGGACATGAGGCAGATTGGCAAAACCCAGTACAGAAAAAGAACTGCAGCAGTCTTATTTTTAAAGTGACTTTCCAACTTTCTGAAAAGAGGGGACATTTTTGTAGATGGTTTTGAGATTGAAGTACACAAAGATTTATCAAATAAATGTTCTCATTCTCTGGATGGACTTGAAGATAATGCTCTCATTATCAATAGATGCTGGGAAAAACACATTAGCCTCTAGAGCCTGTGCTTTAGAAATGCAATAAAAAAGACAAATATCTAGGGAGCAGTCAATTCTAAGGCACATTTGAGAGATGTTAAATGCATCAAAATACAGAGAAACAGTGAGGCACAATGATGTGGGATAATCTGGCATCACAGAGTGATACCTTGTATGTGATACCCAGTAGTTATTGAAAAACGTATTAACAAAATATGAGGAAATGTGACTGTATATAGGTAAATCTGGACTGAATCCTGTGCATTTAAATAATGTGCCTATTTCCAAAGCTGTTGGAGCAGATTGCTGATACAATTAGTGTTTGTCTCCAAAATTTCTTTGCCATGTTTTAGATTATAATCAGTTTTTTAAAAAATCTGAAAAAGACAAACTCAAAGACTTTTTCCTTGTGATTATGTTGAGATGATTTTTTCAGAGATCTGCATCCTCTGATTTAAAAAATCATAGAATCATAGATACCCCTAGTTGGAAGGGACCCACTAGGATGATGGAAGTCCAGCTCCTGACCCTGCACAGGGCACCTCAAGAGTCACACTGTGTGTCTGAGGGCATTGCCCAGCCATACTCTGAGTGAAAACCCTTTGCCTAATATCTCACCCAAACCTCCCCTGACACAGCTTCATGCCATTCCCTCAGGTCCTGTCACTGGTCACTGTAGCTTATGATCAACAGCTCATTAAAAAAAATAAATAAAATTCTACATAAAAGTTTTATTGATCAGATTTGAAATATGATGAACTTTGTTTTCAGCATATAAAACAAATTTCTCAGAGCATCACGGTCATGTACGTGTATATAATCCAATAGCGGAGTAGATCAAGGGGTTTCAGGCTTTCACAGTGATCAGACCTTGTAAGTTTATTATAATTAAGGTGTGTGATTCTTCTGAATGGTGGAACTAGATGAATAAATCAAATTGTGTTTCTATCACAAGAACTAAGTTCAAAGTCCACTGTAGGCCAAAGGGAATTAAATGCAAAGCATGTCTAATACTAAGTGGCTAACAGGAACATAATTATCATGCATAACAAGAAACAACGTGATTAGAAATTAAAATTTGCACATTGTAATCCTGATTCTCAATTTGTTGTGCACTGATTCAGTTGTGCATCCTTGCATGGTGAATAACAGGACTGTGAGTTAAATAGGAATGGATCAACTAACATTGTCATCTTTTGAGGAAGTGGGAAAATATAGGACTAGCAGGAACATACATATTTACCCTCCTTCTAATGCTTAGACCAACACAGACCCACACTTTAGTGTGGTCGATCTCCTAGATATGTTTTTGATGATAGCTGCAGCTGAGGGAAATCTTTTTATTGCTCTCAAGGAATCTTAGATTAGGATCAAGTGTGTTATGAAACTACTTCTCATACAAAACAAGGACTGGGTGAACGAAAACCAGTTGAAAAGGAAGCATAAATATGTTTTAAGTTGAACTAAATATTTCAATAAACACGTACTTTATTTCACTACCCAATGTGAAATATGGTTCTATATAAATTAAATACGCAGATTTTTTTTCAGTACGTAAATTAGTATTTTGATATAAAAAATCAGTTACTTTTGAAGGCATAAAAATTTAGTAAATATATTAGTTAACTGTATCACCTAATGAAAGTAAACTTGTAAATTGTTTTTCTGACCTGAATTTCTGGCTTTTCTTTGTTACTGCTAGAATGAAAAAATAATCTGGTTCCATCCATTATTTTTCCCATGACATGGTGGTAAAATTATTTTTATTGGAAGTTGTTACGAATCTCTATCTTTAAAAGCTACTTAATTGAAATATTAGCATGATACTGTGTGAAAGAGTGAGCAATATAGTGTAATATTGACCAACAAAGTATAGATATTTACATTAGAAAAATGTTTGTGTATTTTGTATCATACAGGGTAGTTTTTAATTACTAAGCATTATATCAGCTAAGCATTTTCATTTTTGCCCATCTCTATTTTTCCCATCTGCAAATCTCCTCTTTGGCTTGAATCTAGTTCAGAAAAAAAGACTGTAGCCTGTACATTAGTGCTTGCCATATCTAATAAAAGATTAATCAAGTTGTCTTTCTTGGCTAAAGTCCTTGTCTTCAGCTGTTCACAAGTCGTATATTTCAGCTTTTGGCCCATATTGGTCCCTTTTCATGAAAGCAAGTACCAGAAACTTTCATCTTGCAATCCACTGAACCCATCTTTCTGCATGTGGTTCATGCCTTTTGTGTACCCATGCTAGAACCTTAGGATTTTATTTCTTAGTTTTATCCTGTTGGTAAAACAGCTATCAGCTGTGTCTGAAAGCTTGCAGGCTTGCAGGAGTCCAAGGGGCACCATCCCAGGCATCCAGTGAGTAAGGTCACTTCCTTGAATTAGTGTCACTTGTTCTGCCTTTTTAGTTTGTTTGTTTGTTTGTTTGTTTGTTTATGATAGTGTTTGTAGTTCAGGTCAAGATGTCTATTCTGATTTATTTTTAAATGTAACACAGTGAGTTTTTCAGATATTTAAAAGGCAGTTATAGTGATTGCTACTACCAGAAGCCTTATATCTCTCTGAAATCTGTATAATACACTCTTCCAACTCACAGTATTCCCTTGATCATAGAAGCTAAAGAAACCTAAATAATACCTGACTAGATGTGTAGAAATCCTTTAGTTTGGCTTGGTTTTCCCTTTTTTTAATTTATTTTTTTTTATTTTTCTTGGTAATTGTTATTGGTGTTACAAAACTAGAGTGCACTGTAGTGCTCCAACCATGCTGTAGCTTCCAGGGCAGGCTGTCTGATGGATCAAAAGCTGCCAAGCTCTTGTGCAGTCACATGAAAAAATGTCAAGAGACAAAGGTAAAAGTTGGTTCATGGACCATGAGCTTAGGAAAGAAGGTTAAGGAGGCCCAGCAAATGAGATACCTTACAGCCAGTGTGATCCCTAAGGAAATAAATGTTACTTTGCTTGCATGGTTAATGCAATACAAACTGGTGCTTTTATTACCAGGATCTGGGTAAACACACCTTCTGCCTGGTTATTATTTCATGAGTGTATTCCATCCAGAGAGCTGTGGCTGGTCATTTATGCCCTGTGGCCTTGTTTTTGTGGGTCTAGGCCAGTTTGGCGTTTTGAGAGTCCTTATGTATTCAGCTGAAATCTGAGTAAAGCCCTCTGGGACTGTTATTTATGGGTTTGATTTGGTATTCTGACATTGTTCTGTGTGTGTTTGTTTAGTTGTATGAATGCAAAACTCTTTGTTTACTTTCTGACAAGGGATTAGTTTCACCTAGAGTAAAAGAATGCTTTGAATGAGCTTCTGCTGCTAACAGTGAGGAGGATCCTAAGCTCCAAGTCTTTAAACCTTTTATGTGAAGAGATCAGTGGGGATTGTTAAGTTGACTAAACTGATGGAGATTACTGTACTGAACAACCCTCACACAGCTGAAAAGGTTGGACATATGTTGCAGACAAATGTACTCAGCAGAGTAATTGGAAAGTAGTGCAGTGTCAGAGAGTTATGTAATATGATGAAGAAAATTACAGCAAAAATCATTAGGGGCATTTGCATAGAATTTACATGGAATTTATTGTTCTAAATATAATGTAGCTGTTATGTATGATAAATAACATTTTTCCTTATTCTATGGAATGTCGCTGCTTAATTATAAATAATACAAAGATGTTACCTATTAGATAATTGGATTAAGCTGTAATTAAAGAAAAAAAGCCACCCTGAATTATCTATGTATAAAAAAATATAAGGTGATGTTATGTATTCATACAGTAAAACTAGTCTCAGACTGATCTGAGAAAGATTGTTACTATGGAATCCCAATTCACCTATTTTTGTAATATATTTACATGGAAGTTACTGTGATTACTGCTGTATTATTGCAAGACTTAGCTGCCAGTGATAATTTACTCAGACTTCAAGGTGAAATGAGCAATGGAAATTCTCAATAATGAAAAAGATTACTTTTACATCATTAAAGTTACTTAAAAGCCTTTAAAAAATTATTATCTACTCCTGCTTATGCACTACAAATTTGCTCAAACCATACTGCACATACTTTTTTCCCTCACAGAATGCAAAATACATTCTGTAAATTTTTTCTTGTCTTTTAAGAAGCTAAAATGGGTTTTTCTACATACCATCAGAAATCCTAGAACTACTGGGACACTTGTCATATAGCCTTCCACCCAGGGGAAACCCAGGGCTGCCCTCAAATGGCACCTTGTCCCTGTAATCCATGGTGGCACAGCCCTCCAAAACTGCCCAGCAGACCAGAACTGACCAGAACTCCTGGTCATTACCCTGCTGTAGGTTACACCAACCAGCTGCAGTAATTACACATCTTCTTTATTTCTGCAGAACACGTGTATGAGCTTTTCCTCAAATGAGAGGTTGCAAAAGTCCAGGACATGTAACACATTCAGTGTTACAGCATTCACACAGGGAGGGAATGGTTTTCAGGCTTCATAGAGCACTTCTGCAGGAAAAAAAAAATAAAAGAAAAAGATGATGGTGCCTAATTTCTGAAGCAGTAGGCTCTGCTCTTTGCTGAAATGAATTTCATTTTGTCAGCGCACCACAACTAGAGATTATTAGGAAAATTATTATGACTGTGCTTTTTTATTCATCTTGATGTATGTTAGAGCTTCATTTCTGTCAGCTGGATATCAACCCAAATGAAGGAAAAAGCATATTGTAGCAGGACTCCAACTGGTCCAACTGGTGCACCTGTGTGCTGGTGTGAGCTTTACAAAGGATCTAGAAAGCAAATGAGAACCTAATGCAGTGTCATTGTGGGTTTATTTTATTTTCAGTTGGTTTTTGGAGTTCTATTTTGAGCCCTGTGAGAAACAAAATGCCTTTTGATGGGAAATGTACCTGTGATATGAAATAAGAGGGCTGTGTTCTGCCTCAAAATGAGAAAAACAGGCACTTTTTTGGCATTATTACTCAAAATAAAAAGGGGGAGCAAAGGGATTATAAAGAGCATTCTCATTGCTTTTGAGCACTTAAATAATGTATTTTATACACACTTTGTTTTTTTAGGTCCTGTTGTTTGACTCTGTAAAGTAATTGCTGTTCCTATGTTCCTATGCTTTTAAATAGCTGTGTCTTTTCAGAGTACATTCATTTGATCAAATATGACTTCTTAAAGAATCACCCTGATGCTGAGAAATAACACAGGCTTTTTTACTTTGTAGACCTTCCAGTGTTACCTAACAAAAGTTTCAAGTGTATTATTACTCTCAGCAAATCTGTCTGCTGGCCTGGAGGTGACATGTCAGGTTGAGCTGAAGCTGAAACTCAGGAGCATCTGTAAAATGGCACGTGCTTCCTCAGAGAACAGGCAGTATTTCAAATGAAAAGCTGCACTAGAATTTTGGTAATTCACCTTTTAATTCTTCCAGGAGAACAAGGGGTGCACAGTAATGGAGTAGCAAGAGCTGTGTTTACACCTACGCCTACTGCAGAAGCAGTAAGATGACACAAAGGATATAGCTCAGAAATGCAGAGCCTCTCAGGAGGAACCCTATAATTTTGTAGGCTTAAGAGAACATTTCCTATAAGCACTTAATCCTGTGTGGTGTTTTCATGCTTTTTCTGTGCAGCATCTGGAAGATTATAAACCTTGTAATTATTAGGAGAATGAAACCTGCCAACTCCCTAAACTCAAAATCATGATTTGTGAGTAATTGTCAGAACTTTACCAGTGTGAGCATATGACCTAAGTGCTGAAAACAGCCAAGAGGATAGAGAAAAATTAGATATATAGAGAAGAAAATAGTGTTGATGTATACTAAGATGATAGCAGCTACCTTGGATCTCTCTGTTTTCCTATATTCCTCTCCAGTCCATTTAAAAGGGCAAAATTATTTCATGGGATGTTTCACTGTACAACTCTCTTTCAAATTAATATTTCTTAAAAAGTAAAGCTATGTCTAATTTATGTCCCACAAGGTGGACACACAGGATAATAGAAGTTAAGAAGAAGCTTTCAATTATGTCTAAAAGAATTTCTGATGTCAACATAGAAACAAAAAAGAATTTACTGAAACAGAAGAGTAACAGTGAGAACCTTGCAAGATCATAAGCTGGAATGTATTTATCACTGAATGAACAGTTTTACAAAAATATTGTCAGAATACGGGTTTATTTCGAGTTCCTGAAGGCATAGTCTGGCCATGGTTCTGTCAAGGGCATTAGAGCTGAGAAGGGAAATTTTATTTGTGAAATATGATAAAATTAGGTGCCAAATTGATGTCAGTTTGATTTCTATAGATACTAAGCATCTTTGAGCATCTCCACTTTTGGTGGTGGAGGAGTTTTTGTTTGATTCACTCAATGCCATGCTGATAGTGTTTCAGTGCAGTAGTGGAAGGTGTTTACACTGCTTATGCTGGGTGTTTAAAGTAGCTTTCCAGATCAGGGAGAGAGACTCTTCCACAAGATCATACTTATGGTTTCCCTACCCTCAGGCTGTGATTACAGCATTAGTACAGCATTAGTATTCCCACCCCTTCCCCCCTAAATATCAGCAAACAAGTTGCTTTGATTTTCTCTTCGACAGAATTGCACTCCGTCACTCTCTGGAGTTGATGACCTCTTTCTAATCTATATAAAGTCTTGAACTGCTAAACTTTTGTAATTTATCATGTCATTGCAGCTGCCCTCTGGGATGTTGTACAGGAATTTTGATTATTTTAATCATATCATTTTAATTTGCTTTATGAATGATACTCTTTAAAAGTAAAAAATAATTACAGAGTGTAATTTACATTTAGAAAGAGCACATAGCTCATAATAGTGAATGAATAATACATTTACTTGACCTTAAGCTTCTTCAGTAATGGTGCACTGATATGGACAGTTTCTAACATGTTTTATACTCTTAATTCTTAGAACAGTGGGTGTTGAGGGGTTTGGAATTTGTTGAGCTTTTTTTCAAATGCCAAGTCCCCCTAGAAAATAAAGATTAAAAAAGAAGACTCTCTCGGGCATCTCTCTGTAAAATAATGACATGATCTCCTTGCCAAATGCAGACACTCAGGTTTGCAATTAATACAATCATAAAACTATTCTGTTGGCCTTTCCCATATAGGAGTTAATTTCTTTGCTCCTATCTGTTTATCAGTATTTTCCAGTACAAGATAAACAGTTAAGACTTCTCTAGTTTGCAGCTTTACTTGAATAGATGCATTTTAGCTTCAAGCCAAATTATAAATGCTGCCACCTATATTACAAATATAATTGGAAATTGGCAGTTGTAGGTAAGACATCGTCTAAGAAAAGCTTCCAACAACTACATAATACATTTTTCTGTTGACATTCTATATGTACCAAGACCAAAAAAAATCAGTAACTTCCCAAATCAAAACACCCTCAAATCTTCAAGAGGTTATTGTACATTAAAAAGCCTGGAGACCCTGTTTTCTCATTTTCAGTATCTAAACAGCAGAATTTTGTTCTTATACTTACTTAGCCTGCTAGGAGTCAGCTACACCTATGTATAGAATCTAATCTAAAATATTCATAATTATGAATTAATTTTATGCCTAATGTATTGTAAATATTGGTTATGGTGATACTTCAGGGACACAAGGAAATGTTAAATTAATTCTAGCAACTTTTTAAGTGTCAAAGTAACTATTTTTTAATGTATTTTTTTTTTAATGAATATGTAGAAAATTAGGCAGTTCTCTTAATTTTGTTTTGAATAATTAAATAAATAAATAAATAAATAAATAGAATAATTTTAATAATTGAATTCACTGCAGTGGTTTTAATGGAAACTTCTAATTGGTGAGCACAAAGTCAGAATTAATTTTCTTTTGCAGAATAAATTCTGCCCTAAACTATTAATATATATTAATAATTAACATATTAATATAAAAGTATTTATACAGTTACATAGTAATCCACTCCTTTTAAATATATGTATATTCTGAGGTAAGGACACAGATCTAAGAGAATTTTACTATTAAATTTTAGGTCAAATTATATTTCAGGAGAAAGCTGAGGGGCAGGTCTTTCTCTGCCCATCACTTCATACAAGTGATAACTTTGTGGGTTATTTTCTGGATGCCAAGAGGGTTTCTCTCGGGGACAGAGCGTGCTCACTGTACCCGCATTGGCACAGCTGCACTGAGCTACCGCTACTCAGAGACTACGGGAGCTACTGTGCAGTTACAACACCTGCTGGTCTCCAGCAAGCTTCCTTGCATTTCAAAGCCTAAAATGATAAAAGTTTATTTACCTCTGACGAAACTGACCTGTGCACTTGTGTTAAAAAATGAAAGCTTAGTTTTTATTCTAACTTGATTCGCGTGATGAAGTGGCACTCTTGTATATCCCGCTCTGCAACAGTGCATACTAATAAAGAGTGCATACTACACCACTTCCATACTAAGCAACTAGTGTTCAGTTTTCATTACTCTGATTCCATTTTCTCATGATATTTGGTATATTTTTAGTTCCTAATCATTAGATACAGCCTCCTTTCCCAATAATATCTCCCACTAAGCCTCTAAGCCTCTTCATATTCTGAAGTTGCATTTTTTTGATGTGTTGGTAAAATTAACTGATAGGAAGTAGGTGTTGCTGTAGATTAACTGTCAAGACAATGGGAGGACAGGCAAAAATTTATATAATATATTTTTTCTGGATTCTATTCTGTAATTAAAGTTAGGCTAATAATTCTGACATTTTCACTGTTTCAGTGTCTGTAACATTAATACATTATCCTTTCTATGAATTACGTAGGTTCTAATAAGAAAGTAATAAGTAGGAGCAAGTACTTATGAAACTTGTTTATAAAACAGCATATAAAAGCAAATAAATGTATTTTTAAAATTAATAATTGCCTCAGAATTATTTTATCTGTGGATAGAGTGAGAAGAAACTAATGTTGTGCACTACTTTTTCATAAAAGATCTAAGGTAGACTGTAGTCGACATAGTTTGACCATCCTGTTCTTTTCATCATTATCCCCACCTTGTTCAGGTCTACAAGAATGAAAATTTATTTTTATTACAGTCTGACAGCATGTAGGAATGGAATAGGACTTGGCTATTGAGACTAAACTAGGCCAGTGTACCTATGAGAAAATTAATATGTCTGTTATGACACTTTTCCTGTTACAGTGGTGTTGTCTATGTTTATAGATTATACCTCCCAAATGGATATATCTGTTTTGAGACAGATGGGAGAGTGGGCACTCTGTATCAGCTGCAGGGAGACAGATTGAGCAGCCTCAACTTGGCTCCACTGTTATTTGCACATTTTGCCTCCTCCTAGAAGCTGCCTTTGTTAACACCATATTTACATTTTCTTTCTGTGCAATATAGTTGTTTCCCTAAAAATCAGTTTTACACTTCAATTGTTAAGTATTTCTTGTAAAAGGCAATTGTTCACATTCAGAGCAATAGGATTTACTAGATACTAAAAATAATATATTGAATGAGGCTGGAAGTTATATACAGAATTCAGTAATTCATGTGCACAAGGCTACAGCAGGACACAGGATGATCTTACAGCTTAATATGACAATTAGTAAATGCCACTCATACAATGCATGAAGTCCTACTTCTTATAATTCTGTTTTGATACTGTTGTTAATGTCTTTACATTGTGTGTCTGTTCAGCATCAACATGGTTACTTGAATAATACATTGCCCTATGGCAGTGACATTTTTGCTTTCAGCTAGGAAAGTGGAAGTAGCACCAAATAGTCTGAATCTACCAAAATGTCCCCTTGCAATTCTTAGAGTGTGAGGATGCTTTAAACTAAATACTGTCTCTCCAAGTCACACATCCATCTGCTTGATCAGGCAGCCTTCAGAATGTTCTGCTAAATCTGCTATTGTAATAAGTTGCATATATTCCACAGCTTCCTCAGGAAGTAAGTATACTGTACTTAGGGAAGGGGTATGTATATGAATTCACAGTGCATACATTAAGTTAGTGATCCATTCTATTTTACTTGCAGTATTTGTTTTACTGCAAGAAAAACTGAGTACTAGCTGTGTCCTTGGACTTCCAAAGTACTGTAATAGGGGTAAAATTTCTTTCTTAACACATTTCTTAAATGAGACAGCCCAAAATTTCCTGCCCAAACACATCCCATTTCCTGCATAGTGTGTACTTAAGGCTAAATTTAGGAATTTGGTGCTCAGTATAACTATCAGCTTTTCTACTGTGAATTTGAGTGTCATCTGCTGAAATTTGCCTCTGCTAAAGACAATGCAGGAATGTGTTTAGAACTTGGGCTGTCAAAGTCCCCTGACAAGTACAGGTGCCAACCTCTTTTGTAAGGAAAAACCTGTTTTAGTTTTAATAATTACAAAGAGTGCTTTAAAGTGTAAGAATGTTGGCAGAAACCAAGAAGTGATAACTAAGAGGGCAGTAATGGTTCTATTAATCCAGCTGTGTCCTAAATTTCATGGGAAGACCTTTGCCAATGGTATTCCTGTCCTCATCACTGTCAGCAGAAAATTGCAGTTTCAGCCAAAGTATTTCTTTGATAAGGGAACTGGAGCATGAGTCATCTTCATTTTGAAATGGACTTTAAATGGTCTTGTGTTGCAGTGAAAGTCAAGAACAGATTAAAAAGCCTTGTGATTTTTTTGGGAAGCTTTCTTCATGTATTTCTGAAAACCAGTTTAAATATCATATGCTGGGGTTGCTGCTTTAGTTATTACAACCTTTCTGTGATGAGGCACTTGCTCTTGAGCAAAGTTGGTTTCCTTCTTGCCAGACAAAATCCAATAGCTAGAAGCAGTTGAAAAACAGCCTAAGGAGTTCACTTGCAACAATAAAAGCGCAACACTGATAAGGAAGCAAACAGCACATGTGAAAAAATAATAAAATAACCAAGTGCTGATCTATAGCACATAATACCTAGTCATACCTCCATCAATATTGTTATCTACTTAGTTAACACCCTAGTAACCTAAGAGTTCCTCCAACATTCCTAGTAACCTTAGGATTCCTCTGAGACTGCAGAAAACGGACCAGTTTTTCAGACTCACTTGAGCTGGCAAGTTCTGGCTAACTTTGCATACAATGATTGGAAAACCAAATAAATTCTATACTGCATATACTTACTGCATATTTAAATTAACTCAGAGCATCATGGATACATCAAAGAATGGTGTTCTTTCCACTCTGTAACCTATGAGAGTTTTTGCTGTTGTATGCTGACCTGGGATTGCAGAACAAGAAGATAACGGATGTGCAACCTTCCTCTGATTGCAAGATTACCTTCATCTGTCTGAATAGGAAGGAACAAGTTTACAGTTTTGCTCCTCCCTAACGTGTTTGTGCATGTATTTTGAGGAAACTTCTACATAAATATTGCAGACTTTCTGTGTGTGCCAGCTATGACCCTTTTACACAAAGCCCGACAGCCTGGCTTCCTCTGCTCCAATATCTCTATTACTACAGTAGGTGACTCTCCATGGTACTAAAATTCTGCAGGTAGAATATAAAGTTTAAAGCTGGATATTACTGTGGAGTACAACTAATGGAAATACTAGTACAAATTACATTTGTTCTGTTTCAAGAGCTGCTGATGGGTCCTGTGTCAATGCCAAGTCATGGGTAAGCACTCCAGAGGGAGAATTTCACTCTCTGAAATTTGATCTGATGTTGAATATATCAAGTCAAATGTCCTTTAGTGTTCAGATTCTTGTGTTTGGCACAGGTCAGATGATAAAAATTTGAAAGCCATAAATCCATCTATGAGGAAAATTATATAACTTCAGACTTGCAGTAGCAAATAAAGCCCATCCAGCTTCACAGTTTATACATAGCAGAGTTCCATATGCATCAACAGTATGTCCTAATGAATACTCCTGAAAAAAATGCAATTTTCTTTAAAACAAAAATAAATTATTATAATCTGCTATAAAATAAAAATTGCTAATTTAACAGCCTTTTCAGCACTATTTTATGGTGATTATTTTCTTTTTGTTTGCCTCTGTTGGTACTTCCAACTACCCATATCTTCTAGTTGCTAGAATAGAATGCACCTAAAACAAATTATTGATTTAAAGAATAACTTACACTTTTGTTGAAACAAGATGAAACATTAAGCCTGGAAGAAATTCTGCAAATAATGCAAAAATTCAATTATCTATTTTTGCAGCATTATTTCCTCAGGTTCTCCAAACTGAAGGTTTGAGGGGTCTTCTGTGTGGAGATGGGAGCAAGGAAAGTGCAATACAGATCCTCAAGGGAAAATACTGTGGGCCAACTAATGTAGAGAGAATGATGGACTTTCAGATATAGGCTCAGCCTTATAATTCCCTGTTACCATCATGATTTCCAACTATGTTGTCAGGCACCTGATACAGAGAGACCACAAGATTACACCAAAAACTTTGTATGTTAAAACCACACTGAGAATTGCACTGAATACTTGCACGTTTATAACTGGAGAGTATTACTGCATGTTTCTGATGGAGGAAGCTCAAATGAATACATTCCTACTTGAACAGAAAGGCAAATGCAAATTATTCATCTGTAACTTGAGGAAATGAAAGGGACAATTAAAACCAAAATCATTAGCTAAATTTGGCTTCTTGTTCTCACAGTATTACAGTCATCTTATTTTTATATTATATATATAGTAATATATATTTGAAAATAATCTTGAAGCATCTGTTCTCTGTAAAAAAGCTGTGTCTAAACAGCACATTCACACTTCACTGGTCTGTCTTTTGCACACATTTTGAGTCACACACATACACTTCAGGGACAACTACTTTTTCTCTGTTTTTTTCTCCTCTGTAGAGCTCTAATATCAAAAGCACAGGTGCTATATATTCCACCCAGTATATCATCCCCATTAACACTGACTTCATTTTGATTCCCAAATGTTAATTATTCACAGAGACCAAGATAAATATAAACTCTCTCAATTCAGATTCTGATGTCAACCATCATGTAGTGGATTTCTCTATGTCTTTAAGCTGAAGTATATTTTTCATATATCAGAATTACTTTTTCAGTAATTTTTCATGGTAAACATATTTACTGTACTACCTGTAGGAACAGTTTTTTGTTACTTTTCTTTGTGGGTTATTTTTTCAGAAATCAGTGCAGAGAAAAAGTCCTAATCCAGCATTTAAGAGATTGGCATTTTGAATATCTTTCATCATATTTTTCCATTATTTGTCAAAATAATTGTTGGTAATTTGTTCTTTAGGCAGTTTTCATAAGAAATGTGTGATATATATCAAGCTCTAAAGGTTTTTAGCTATACATATGTATATATTCCTTATAGCTTAATTGATATGAGTAATTTTCAGTATTTATGGACTTTCACACAAGGCTTGAAATATTTTTTGTAGCGTTGATACAGTTCCATGTTGCTAGACATCAAGTATTCTAAAGTAATATTTAGAAAGAGTAAAACTTAAGAAGTTTCATATTCAAACACAGTTCAAAAGGAGACACCAAAGAGAAAATATTTCCTTTTTAGTTTTCAGGCTGCATGGTGCTTTACTAGAATACCTGAACTGAATATGGAGATTGTTTCTCATTTTGATGCTTTGCCGCTATCTGCATTAATCCTAAAATAAAAACGGATTAGAAGTTAAACCACAGAAATATTTTCCTGGGGAATTCCTGTAACTATATTCCTACTTACTTATTTCTGTGTTTAAATTAAATAGATATAAAACTGCATTTATTAGTAGCTTATCCCTTCAAAATCTGATGGAATTGAAAGACTTAAAAGGTTACAAAAAGAGGGTGTCCGGGAAATAAATTGTTATTAAATGCAAAATCTAAATCTATGTCATTTTGTTCTAAACATAAGAGGGTTAAGTATTCTGCCAGTAGCAATATTCAATTAAAAATGGCTTATATCCCATAGCTCTATTATTATATTCTGTCTGTTTGACTTAATTCCACAATAAAATTGTTCTGTTAAAAACTTCTTGTAACAACATATGGGCAGGTTTTTATGTTAGTCAAGCAGATGCACACAGAATCCTGATATGTACTTAAGGAGATACCCTTTTAACAATATAAAGACTTAACCTATATTTACAGCTGGGATTTGCATGAGAGTCTATTCAGTGAGGTATTAGAGGCCACTATCATGCTGCATATGCAAGTTTTTTTGAGGGTATATTCAAATGAAAACTGGAATCAGCAGGATGAAGATTATGTCCAAAATAGCCTTTGCTTTAAAGTTTGTATATATATATTTATATGTGTGTGTGTGTGTGTGTTTGTGTGTGTGTGTGTGTGTGTATAAAAACCTAAGTCAAACACAGGCTGTGAACAAGTAGAACTAAGTGTGCTTTCTGACTAATTCAGCACACTGCCAGCTGTCAAAAAGCCTTTAGTCTGAAGTATTTTTTCTGATACTACACTAACAAAAAATCTAAATAAGGGGTGGTGTGGTTTTTAAAAGTGGCTGAGATGCCTAAACATCTGGTAGTATAAAGTTGTCAAACAGGCATTCCTGAAGCTTGTGAGAAGGGGACACAAAGGTGGTCACAGAACGTGTGACATTTGTGTGTTACCTCTCCTGGACATGAACCTTAAACATTTCTAAGGGCCCCAGCCGAGTATTTGGTTGTGCTGTGCTCCATGTTGGACACAGAGTGTGCAGCCAGAAGTGTAAGCAAGCCAGGTTAGGTGGTTTATTGTGGGTTAGTTCACACCAAGTCCTTAGGAAAGGCAGGAGGCAGGAAGAGCAGCATAACGGGAGGTGGGCAGGGAATGCTGCCTGTCAGGCCACTGGTAAATGACTTTCAAGGCTGCAAGAGAACACACAGTGGAAGTAGTAGCAATTCATAAGGGCTGTGAATCTAAGTGGGAGACTTCTCAGGAGTTTAAATTATCCCTGGGCAAATTGATTTACAGTATGTTGAGGAAAAGTGACAAAACAGCAACTATCCCTTCTCATGTGAGCAAAAAAAAAATCACCATTGGCATTATTGCTCTCTGTTTCTGTATATAAATCCGGTGCAGAGAAATTCTGGGTATCATATTTTGTGATTGATTTATAAAATAAAGTAGAATGTAAGATTTAGATTAGATTGCTTATGACTTTTTATTTTAGATTGAGTTCCTGCGATCATTATGTGAGCCCAGAGAAGGTACAGGATATGATAGATATAGCAGAGGCATAAGATATATAATGAAGTAGATATTTTTATTCATGTACTTGAGAAATTGAGAAACACTCCTAGAACCATTGCCTCTTACAATGTTTGGTTTTGTTTGATTGGTTAGGCTTTTAATTTTGTAAAAATCATAAATCATTGTGGTTTGTGCTGTGAAGTAAAATGAAACCATCCAGTCTGTATTTTCAGGCTTACCCTAACTGGGCGAAGGCTGCAGTTCAATACATTTTCATTTTCAGTGTCAGAAACAGCTATCTCCCATCTGAGCACCTATACAAAGGACTATTCCTCTTTTTCCCTGTGTCAAAACTTAATATTCAACCTTGCAGTAGTTTAACTCCTGCAGACACAGAGAAGTGAAGCTGTCTGTGATGGGTGGCTGGCCAGCAGTAATCAGCCCTGTCAAAAAATGCTGCCTGCTGCTCTGCTTGTGCCTCCTGATTTTACAGATCCCTAATCTGCAGGATCCCTCTTAATCCATCCCTGATGGCTTTAATTTTTAAGGTTTTATTATGAGGTTATATCTCATGTGAGGACCTTGAACTAACAATAATATTTACAAAGAATATTTTTACACTTTCATCACTGTGACCTTACAACATTTGTTCTCTTCAGAAATACTGCACCTCTTGTTAACATTGGGACTGCTTGGGGCTCTATATAGTGTATACACTCTTCAATTTTGGTGATACTACTGAAAAACTCTCATTAAGCATGAGGTCCCACTGTTCCAGGCAAGGTAGAAATGTAATCCTGACTGCAAAAAGTTCACGGTGTAAAAATCTGGCACATCAAATTAAGGGAAGGATGGAACAGAGGTGGAAACACAAGAGAGTACATTATTGTGCTAGAAATGTAATGCTTATTGTAGTTGGAAGAAATGGTTGGAACTTCCAGGCTTTTAAGGCATTTTACATGTTTCACAATTGAGTTTATCATCAGTGGATGTCTCTTGTTTCTAGAACTGTAATTTATACTCTGAAATATGTCATTCGGAAGATAAAGAACAATTAAAGATTTGAGTATTCAAAACCATAACAAAACATGAGCAGGTGAAAATATGACACTTCATTCCCCTTTCAAGCTGTAAGTAGATTTTTCATGCAAGTTTTTTCATATAGTGTCAGGAAATTACATAGAAAAATGTACACATACAAGTTCCTGAATATCACAAAGGGCTAACTGATTTTTTTTTTGATTTTTTTTTTTTTAGTAGTAGTAGCAGTATTAGTATGACTATTTCACTTTTAAGGAAGGGATTTAGTTGTTTTAAACCAGCCCATTCTCCTAAGTGTGTTTTCAGAATGCTGGTGCACCAAGTACAGCAAAGTATCTTTGTATCTTTGGAGAATGATAAGATCCAAATTTAACATGGTTTGTTTTTTTTTTTTATCATCACTTCATGCTTTGGTACTTTTGGTGGTCTATAAATGATTGTGTGTTAACTCCACAGAATATATATATTGGTTACAGCTCTTGGGGTAACAGAACTCTATTTTTTCTCTTAAAAAAAGTGAGGGGAGTTTGCAGTAATGCTGATTGTTCTGACAACAAGATATTTATCTGTTAAATAATCTTGAGCACTAAAGACTATGAAATCTACCATTTGGAAGGTATTTATTAACAGCTTTTCCTGAAAGTAGCAGTACAGAATATATCTATTCTATATCCATTTAATGGCAATAATGTGTTGAGCAAAAGTGATTCTTTCAATAACCAAGATACCTTGGATAGTTCACAAAGACCTATTTTGGAAATTTTGGAGAAGCCTAACCACTGAAAGATTTTAAGGACATCTCTTGTGGTTTATGTTGCCCTAAAGCTGGAAATCAGGTTTCAGAATGCATTTTTAAGTAACCTGAAATGGTATTCATCCAAAAGTAAAAGTTGCAGTTTGTTTGTTTCTATGATTGCAAATAAGTAAATATGTGAGGCAGGAGCTCTGATAATTCACAAATTCATTCATAATATTCCTGAAGTTAGTTAAGAGTTTGTTTTACTTCTCCAGAACATATGAACTTGCTTCTCCTGATCTTGAAAGTGAAAACTGAGTGAGCTTCATTCATGTTTTTCCATTATTTTGCACTTCTGTTGACACAGCAGACAAATCTGAAGGGAATACTTCAGCCATAAGCAGCATGGTTTTGAGAAGTAGCAGTCTGCATCTTCTTTACTGAAGATCAAGTACTCAGACACATACTTTGAATGAATTTATTTGATTGTCTTACCTGCTTTTTGAATTTAGCACTTTTAGAGAGGCTTTCTCATGTGGGTGGCATGGGTTTATTCTACACAGCATGCAAGTGTTTAGTGTTTGTGTTCCATATGACTTAAATTTCAGCAGAACTGCCTAAGAGCGGTGCATTCTTTTACTCTTCTGCCAGCTGTAGGGATTATTTATCTTCATCATTATATACAAACAGAACATGAGTTTGCAACATGTTTATTGCAAATAATTGATATTTTTATTGAAATGGCATCTTTTTTCAACAAGCTTTACTTAAGGATCTCTGTCTACATTTTTTTAAACACTTTTTTTTTTTAATTTTGAAGGCTATAATAAGAGTCAATTGAGTCATCCAAGATCTTAGAAACAACTATTAAGAGGTGTGAATCATTTCATCTTCTCTATTGGAGCCCCATGAATTTATACAGCTGACTGCAGTCCCAAGGAAGCTAACACTTCAGCATAGCACAGTGCAGAGCAATGCAGAAATTCCTGATTTGTGTCCAAAATCAGGTTATTCTGTGGTTGTTCGTGGGTTGGTGTGTGCTCCTTCTTCATAGGCATCATCCACTGCTGGTACAGCTATGATGCCTTCCCTTCTGGAGCAAGGTAATTCAGGATAAATTCAGGGATCTTCTGTAGCACAACACAGCCATTCTCATGGCTGGCATATTTTGTTCAGTTTCTGTGTTTCATCAGTACAGTCTGGGCTGGGCTTCTTTTTAACTCTTTGCCTGCTTTTATGTATTTAAGGAATAAGTTATAAAAAGTACTTTCTATTCTGTGTGCAGCTCACACATGCACTGAGGGAGCAGGAGGCTCCAGGTGAACACACAGAGATGTGTTCAGCCTGGACATCTGAGCAGCACCTGAAGCTTGGGGACAACTGGCACTGACTGTGGATTCATACCTTAACTGGTACATTCTATTGCCAGGCTAGCTAATGATAAAACCAGATCAGAACTTAGCATTTTCCTGTCTAAAGCCTGCTGAGAAGTACTGCTATACATGAGTGCTGTATTCTTGTTTTTCTGCTGTGAGAGTTAAAAAAATTTCATCATTGTGTAAACACTGTGAAAGAAAAATTAGTTATCCCATCTGCTTTCCTCTGACTAACGTTTCTTCCATCACATGTTTAACACTAAGCCTCTCTGATGGAATTAAAAATAGATGGCTACAGAGGAGCCCACATCTATTAATTGACATTCAGTCTTTGGAACTTACAACCATAAAATCACTGGAGTAACAGACCCAACCAGGCTTTTATATGAGTGAGAACTGGTAAAGGCACCAGTTGCACTCTTTCTGTATTTTACCATTTTGGCAAAATTCTGTTGGGAAGTTCAAATATGAAGATAAATTGGAAAAGAGAAAAGGGTTAATTTTAATCCCTCACCAAAGTGAAAAGCAGGTTTCATTTTTTCTAAGGCTCTTACCAGCCCATCATTACAATATCTGATCACCTTGGAGTCCCTTTTATAGTGACAGTGAATAATAGATCTGTTTGTTTGGCAGCATTATACAGAAGTGGGAGAGGAAAACCATTCCACTCTGAGCTTGTCACAGCCTAAAGGGTTATCTGCCGTGTGGGATCACAACTGTGGGCTCTGAGGACATGGCGTGGAGGCTTTATCCTTTAAATCTTGACTTGTAGTCTTGTAGTAGAAATGCTTTTAGTAATTCAGACAGAAGTAAAAGAGAGATGGTCTTTCAGGGTCACAGTGGAGGACAGGAGATAGGCAGCTTTAATGCTTGAGTGATGACTGAACTTGCACTGGAATGCCATGCATATTTTCTTTATTTTCTTTTCTTTTCTTTTCTTTTATTTTATTTTATTTTATTTTATTTTATTTTATTTTTTATTTTATTTTATTTTAACAGCAATCCAGTAGTTTCTAGCAGGATTTCAAGTGCATTGAAACTCCTGAACAGCAGACCAAAACTATGGACATAGTTCTATGATTCTATGGAACTGAAGAAGCTGGATAACCACATAAACTTGCTTAAAGAAATTTGCATGTAAAATGTTTAATTTTCAGTTTTACTGAGATGATGGTTGAAACAGAGTATGTTTGCAAAACAAATTGACATGGAATCATGATTCCTTAAAATTCCTGAATTCTTGTAGACACACTGAGGCATATCTCACTATAAACTCTTGAACTACTCACATAGGGTTGCAAAATGTATTTGATTTCTTTTTTCCAATAGATGCTTATCATTAAACTTATCATTTTATTTGAGACAGATGAATGATTAAAACAATAAAGCTGTTAAAATTGCATCAGAAGAGGGAGAACCATTGACAAAATAGTCAATTCTACTGTTAAAAAGACAATTCTTCTGTTAAGTATAGTTACATGACAATCATAGCTAAGACTATCAAAGGAATGCATGTATTGATCTAATGTATCTTTGTTCCACAACTAATGTCGTGTTAATGATTAAAACCACTACCCTTCTGACTCATATATTATTAACCATGTCTTCTGCCAGTGTTCCTTTGATGCACACAAGTACATAAGCCAAGGCATTGTCTGGAGAGTGTGTTAGTTAATACATATATGGTAAAATTCTTCATAGCTTTGCTTTTCCCTATTGTCGAAAAATAATGTAGTGTATTTAAAACATGACTTGTTCAATTTCAACATTAATTTGAAATATAAAATATTGACTAAATGTCATCGTTTTCGTAACCAACTCTTCCTGAGCTTATTTCCTGTGAATACTGCTGCAATTTTAAGTAATGTTTCAACTCAAAAAACTGTAGTGTCCAATTTTAATTAATGTCATGAACGCTCAGGAGCCAAAATGACACAAACAAATAAATGGAATAACGTCAGCAGTTAAGAAGGCAGGGAGGAAGGGAAGGGAAGGGAAGGGAAGGGAAGGGAAGGGAAGGGAAGGGAAGG